>NW_027254454.1:330000-377313 GCF_044704955.1 Pristiophorus japonicus | reverse complement strand
CCTGTACCCGGGTAACAATCCCCACACACCCTGTACCCAGGTAACAATCCCCACACACCCTGTACCCGGGTAACAATCCTCACCCTGTACCCGGGTAACAATTCCCACACACCCTGTACCCGTGTAACAATCCTCATCCTGTACCCGGGTAACAATCCTCACCCTGTACCTGGGTAACAATCCCCACACCCTGTACCCGGGTAACAATCCCCACACACCCTGTACCCGGGTAACAATCCTCACACCCTGTACCCGGGTAACAATCCTCACACCCTGTACCCGGGTAACAATCCTCACACCCTGTACCCGGGTAACAATCCTCACACACCCTGTACCCGGGTAACAATCCTCACACACCCTGTACCCGGGTAACAATCCTCACACACCCTGTACCCGGGTAACAATCCTCACACACCCTGTACCCGGGTAACAATCCTCACACACCCTGTACCCGGGTAACAATCCTCACACACCCTGTACCCGGGTAACAATCCTCACACACCCTGTACCCGGGTAACAATCCTCACACACTGTACCCGGGTAACAATCCTCACACACCCTGTACCCGGGTAACAATCCTCACACACTGTACCCGGGTAACAATCCCCACACACCCTGTACCCGGGTAACAATCCCCACACACCCTGTACCCGGGTAACAATCCCCACACACCCTGTACCCGGGTAACAATCCCCACACACCCTGTACCCGGGTAACAATCCCCACACACTGTACCCGGGTAACAATCCTCACACACCCTGTACCCGGGTAACAATCCCCACACACCCTGTACCCGGGTAACAATCCCCACACACCCTGTACCCGGGTAACAATCCTCACACACCCTGTACCCGGGTAACAATCCCCACACACCCTGTACCCGGGTAACAATCCCCACACACCCTGTACCCGGGTAACAATCCCCACACACCCTGTACCCGGGTAACAATCCCCACACACCCTGTACCCGGGTAACAATCCCCACACACCCTGTACCCGGGTAACAATCCTCACACACCCTGTACCCGGGTAACAATCCTCACACACCCTGTACCCGGGTAACAATCCTCACACACCCTGTACCCGGGTAACAATCCTCACACACCCTGTACCCGGGTAACTGACTCCTCTTTGCCCTGGGATATTGTCGTTCGCCCTCTCTGGCTCGGTCCCCTGTCCCGGGCTGAGTTACTAACTGTGCTCTTGTCTCCTGTGCAGCGTCAGTGCGTTCAATACGCTCTCAAGGCCCGGCCCCTGATGAGATACATTCCGAAGAACCCCTACCAGTACAAGATGTGGTACGTGGTGACCTCCTCATACTTTGAATACCTCATGTTTGCCCTGATTATGCTCAACACCATCTGTCTCGGGATGCAGGTGAGTGACGGCACCCCCAGCACGGGGAGGGGTGGCTGGTCTCTGGGTCTCTCGGTCTGTGTGTTTATCACTCTATGTTTATTCTATGTGTATGTGTTTGGGGAGTGGGTTTGGAAAGTGAGTTTTGCTCAGTATTGCACTGGCGTGTCAGCTGAGTTCATGTGCTCAAGTGCCCGGTTAGGGAATGAATGAGGAAAAGTGGAAGTGAGGGTAGAATGAGAGTGGGGAGACATGTTGGAGAGGAGTGAGCGGGAGCGTGCACTGACAGGGCGACCTGCACCCTTCACAATCGTAAAACCTGCTGAAGGTGGGGGTCGGGACGGGGTGAAGGTTGGAGTCATGGTGAGGGTCGGGGTTTGAGGGTGGGGGTCGGGGTGGGTTGAGGGCGGGGTCAGGGAGAGGGTCGGGGTTTGAGGGTGAAGGTCGGGGTGGGTTGAGGGCGGGGTCAGGGAGAGGGTCGGGGTTTGAGGGTGGAGGTCGGGGTGGGTTGAGGGCGGGGTCAGGGAGAGGGTCGGGGGGAGGGTGAGGGTCACGGGTCGGGAGAGGGGGGCGGTATCTGGATGTGTTGTGGGTCAGGATGGGGCTGATGGTCGTATGACGGCCAATGTTTTGTGGCGGAGGAGTGACGAGAGATCATGGCGGAGGAGTGGCGAGAGATCATGGCGGAAGAGTGGCGAGAGATCATGGCGGAGGAGTGGCGAGAGATCATGGCGGAGTAGTGGCGAGAGATCATGGCGGAGTAGTGGCGAGAGATCATGGCGGAGGAGTGGCGAGAGATCATGGCGGAGGAGTGGCGAGAGATCATGGCGGAGGAGTGGCGAGAGATCATGGCGGAGGAGTGGCGAGAGATCATGGCGGAGGAGTGGCGAGAGATCATGGCGGAGGAGTGGCGAGAGATCATGGCGGAGGAGTGGCGAGAGATCATGGCGGAGGAGTGGCGAGAGATCATGGCGGAGGAGTGGCGAGAGATCATGGCGGAGGAGTGGCGAGAGATCATGGCGGAGGAGTGGCGAGAGATCATGGCGGAGGAGTGGCGAGAGATCATGGCGGAGGAGTGGCGAGAGATCATGGCGGAGGAGTGGCGAGAGATTATGGCAGAGGTGCAGCAAATGAGGGTACGGGGCCTAGAAGTGCCTGGGGACCAGGGACAGCACGGGCCTGCCCACATTGCGATATGTGTGCGCACTAGGTCCATGCAGCAGAGCAGGTCTCCAGTCGTCCTGGTTCAATCCTTGCCACTGGCTAAAGGCCTAGCTCTGTTGAGCCCGTGTGATGGCTGATGAGCAACGGTCACCACACGTTAAAAAAATCCACGCAAAGACATCTTCCACCCGTTCAATTGGAGTTCAGGACTGGAACATCATAAAAACATCCTTCATTAAAACATCCGTGAACTCTTGTGGAAGCAAGTCATCCTCGTTCGAGGGACCGCCTATGATGGTGATAATCATGGTGGTGGGTTAGGGTTGCGGTGGGACTGTGAAGGGTGCTGTGAGTTGTGATATGTCGGTCACGTCCTGTACTCACTCAGTGTGTCTCTCCACAGCACTATGAGCAGTCAGACGAAATGAATCAGCTGTCTGACATGCTGAATGTGGTCTTCACTGTGCTCTTCGCACTGGAGATGGTTTTCAAACTCTGCGCTTTCAAAGCCAAAGTAAGTATGAGCCTGACTTATGTCCCGGCATGCAGAGCGGCCAGTTTGATGCTGCAGTGCTGCCTCACCATTGCCTCTCAGTGATTGGACCCTGGGGAGTCCCCTCACCATTGCCTCTCAATGATTGGACGCTGCACAGTCCCCTCACCATTCCCCCTGTGATTGGACCCGAGGGAGTCCCCTCACCATTGCCTCTCAGTGATTGGACACTGCACAGTCCCCTCACCATTACCTCTCAATGATTGGACGCTGCAGTGTCCCCTCACCATTGCTTCTCAGTGATTGGACCCTAGGGAGTCCCCTCACCATTGCCGCTTAGTGATTGGACCTTGGGGAGTGATTGGATGTTGTTGAGTTGATACTCTGACCAGTGCCTATTGATGGTGTCTGTATCTGTGCTTCAGTACCATCAAAGGGGCAGGGTGCGTATCCTCCCTTAAAGGGGCAGGGTAACTGTCAATTTATTTTAAAGTCTGGAGGTTTAAACTAGTCGGGATTGGCTGCCCCTTCCACACTCAGCTGTCCCCAGCACTCCCCGAGGCTGCAGGCTTGGGGAGGGGGCCTGGCCAGTGTCCAATCATGGTGGTGAAGTGCAAGAGAGATGTTGAAGATGACGGGGCCTCCTACGAGAGGCCCTGTCGTCAACGGTGCTGTTGTTTATTGTGGTTTCTCTCTCGTTTCATGCCTGCTCAGAGGGGACCTGTCATTGGTGAGTACTGGGCCGCGTCTCACGGTTACACTCCCACTGCCCCAGTGCTCAGTCCCCTGCACCGGGCTGCCAACCTGCCCCCACCACAGCCAGTTGCAAATATCGCCCGACAATCCCGATACTAACCTTCTCCGCATAGTTTGCTCCAACTGTCCCACAGTGTTTTCATTAGTAATTGTCTCCTGTGATTACCCACGAGTCATGGTTACCCGCAAGTTTATCGTAATTTACCCCCTCCCCTCCCCGATAGTTTATTGTGATTTTGCTCACCGGTGGTGGGGGGGTGGGGGGGGGAAGAATTCCAGGGATCCAGAGGGTGGGGCAGAATTCGGCAGTGGATCCCAGAGTTGATCAGAAAATCCCAGAGCTGGTAAATGGATCCCATATATTCAGTGGATCCTATAGGGATCATAATAGTTCCCAGAGATCCAGTGGATCCCAGATGATTTTCAGTGAATCCCAGATAATCAATGGATCCCAAAGGCAGATTCGTGGATGCCAGAGGGGTTCAATTGATAAATGGGTCATTATCCAGTTGGCAAATAATAACTAGTGGGGTGCCGCAGGGATCGGTGCTGGGTCCTCAACTATTTACAATCTATATTAATGACTTGGATGAAGGGACCGAGTGTAATGTAGCCAAGTTTGCTGATGATACAAAGATGGGTGGGAAATCAAATTGTGAGGACACAAAAAATCAGCAAAGGAATATAGACAGGCTAAGTGAGTGGGCAAAAATCTGGCGGATGGAGTATAATGTGGGAAAATGTGAGGTTATCCACTTTTACAAAAAAAATAGAACAGCAAATTATAATTTAAATGGAAAAAATTACAAAGTGTTGTAGTACAGAGGGACCTGAGGGTCCTTGAGCATGAAACACAAAAAGTTAGTATGCAGGTACAGCAAGTAATCGGGAAGGTAAATGGAATGTTGGCCTTTATTGCAAGGGGGATAGAGTATAAAAGCAGAGAAGTCCTGCTATAACTGTACAGGGTATTGGTGAGGCTACACCTGGAGTACTGCATTTAGTTTTGATCTCCGTATTTAAGGAAGGATATACTTGCATTGGAGGCTGTTCAGAGAAGGTTCACTAGGTTGATTCCGGAGATGAGGGGGTTGACTTATGAAGGTTGAGTAGGAAATAGCAGCACATTTGGAAAGCAGTGATGGGATTGGTCCAAGTCAGCATAGATTTATGAAAGGGAAATTCTGCTTGACAAATCTTCTAGAATTTTTTGAGGATGTAACTGGTAGAGTGGACAAGGGAGAACCAGTGAATGTGGTGTATTTGGACTTTCAAAAGGCTTTTGACAAAGTCCCACAGAAGAGATTGGTGTGCAAAATTAAAGCACATGGTATTAGGGGTAATGTACTGATGTGGATAGAGAACTGGTTGGCAGACAGGAAGCAGAGAGTCGGGATAAACGGGTCCTTTTCAGAATGGCAGGCAGTGACTAGTGGGGTGCCGCTGGGCTCAGTGCTGGGACCCCAGCTATTTACAATATACGTTAATGATTTGGATGAGGGAATTGAGTGTAATATCTCCAAGTTTGCAGATGACACTAAGCTGGGTGGCGGTGTGAGCTGTGAGGAGGACGCTAAAAGACTGCAGGGTGACGTTGAAAGGTTAGGTGAGTGGGCAAATGAGTGGCAGATGCACTATAATGTGGATAAATGTGAGGTTATTCACTTTGGTGGCAAAAACACGAGGGCAGAATATTATCTGAATGGCGGCAGATTAGGAAAAGGAGAGGTGCAACGAGACCTGGGTGTCATGGTTCATCAGTCATTGAAAGTTGGCATGCAGGTACAACAGGCGGTGAAGAAGGCAAATGGTATGTTGGTCTTCATAGCTAGGGGATTTGAGTATAGGAACGGGGAGGTCTTACTGCAGTTGTACAGGGCCTTGGTGAGGCCACACCTGGAATATTGTGTTCAGTTTTGGTCTCCTAAACTGAGGAAGGACGATCTTGCTATTGAGGGAGTGCAGCGAAGGTTCACCAGACTGATTCCCGGGATGGCAGGACTGACATATGAGGAGAGACTGGATTGACTGGGCCTGTATTCACTGGAGTTTAGAAGGATGAGAGGGGATCTCATGGAAACATATAAGATTCTGACGGGATTGGACAGGTTAGATGCAGGAAGAATGTTCCCGATGTTGGGGAAGTCCAGAACCAGGGGACATAGACTAAGGATAAGGTGTAAGCCATTTAGGACTGAGATGAGGAGAAACTTCTTCACTCAGAGAGTTGTTAACCTATGGAATTCCCTGCCGCAGAGAGTTGTTAATGCCAGTTCATTGGATATATTCAAGAGGGAGTTAGTAATGGCCCTTACAGCTAAAGGGATCAAGGGGTTTGGAGAGAAAGCAGGAAAGGGGTACTGAGGGAATGATCAGCCGTGATCTTATTGAATGGTGGTGCAGGCTTGAAGGCCGAATGGCCTACTCCTGCACCTATTTTCTATGTTTCTATACTCATTGGAGTTCAGAAGAAGATCCTATTGAAACATACAAGATATTGGGCCCAAGTTTCCACATGATTCGCGCCTGATTTTTAGGAGCAACTGGTGGAGAACGAACTATTTTAGAAATCGCAATTCTCCACATTTTATTTTCTGCAGTTCTAGTCAGGTAGAACAGTTCTAGTTTAGAACAGAATTTTTTCTTCAAAAGGGGGCGTGTCCGGCCACTGACGCCTGATTTCAAAGTTTCCACAGTGAAAATGTACTCCAAACTAAAGTAGAATAGAGCCAGTGAAGATTTTTGTAGAACTGAAAAAACCTGTTCTACACATTAAAAAATCAGGCGCAGGTTACAAATTAGGCGTCCAGAACGAGGTGGAGGGGGGGGGAAGGGAACTCATTAAATTCGACAATAAATCCTTATTTATACTTCTACAAATATTATACAAATAAATCCAACCTGAATAAACATTTATAAGCCAAGAAAAGATTAAATAAACCATCTTCCTACCTGTGTGAAAGTGCTTCAGCCAGGGAGAATTCTGCAGCCGTTCGTGCCGCTGAGCGGGAGGGAGAGAGGGAGGGGAGGAGAGGGGGAGAGGGGGAGGGGGAGGGGGAGAGGGAGAGGGAGAGGGAGAGGGAGGGAAGGGAGAGAGAGAGGGAGGGAGAGAGAGGGAGAGAGGGGAGGGAGGGAGAGAGGGGGGAGGGAGGGAGGGAGAGAGGGGAGGGAGGGAGGGAGAGAGCGGGGGGAGGGGGGAGAGAGAGAGAGCGAGGGGGGAGAGAGAGAGAGTGGGGGGGGGGAAAGAGAGAGAGTGGGGGGGGGTCGGGGAACAGGAGCGGGGTGGGGGGGGGAGAGCGGGTGTCGGGTCGGGTCTGGTTGGTGGGGGGGGTGCGGGTGTCGGGTCTGGTTGGCGGGGGGGGGGTGGGGTGCGGGGGTCGGGTCGGCGGGGGGGGGCGCGGTGCGGGTGTCGGGTCTGGGGGGTGGGGGGGGTAGCGGGTGTCGGGTCGGGTCTGGTCGGCGGGGGGCGGGGGAGCAGGAGCTGGCCGTGGGAGGAGCCTCATTCACGCAGCCCCAGTGAGGCCATTCAGCCAGGGCTAGGGGCTGCGTGCTTCGGGCCCCTCCCACACAGTTCAGCGCCTGGAGCTACTGCACTTGCGTGCCGACTGTATTGCGCATGTACAGAGGTCCCGGCACTGTTTTCAGCGCCGGGACCTGGCTCCGCCCCCCCCCCCCCCCCACAGCTCGTGCTGGCTGCGCCGAGGGCCAGAGGACCTGTAAGTAGGTGGAGAATACCGAGGATTTTTTTAGGCGCGAAAAACGGACGCCCAACTCGGAGGGGCGCCCGTTTTTTTTCTTGTGGAAACTTGGGCCCAATGAGGGGGCTCGACAAGGTGGATGAAGGGAGGATATTTCCACTCATAGGGGAAACTAGAACTAGGGGGCATAGTCTCAGAATAAGGGACCGCCATTTAAAACTGAGATGAGGAGAAATTTCTTCTCTGAGGATTGTAAATCTGTGGAATCTCTGCGCCAGAGAGCTGTGGAGGCTGGGTCACTGAATATATTTAAGGCGGAGATAGACAGATTTTTGACCGATAAGGGAGTAAAGAGTTATGGGGAGTGGGCAGGGAAGTGAAGCTGAATCCATGGTGAGGTCAGCCATGATCTTATTGAATGGCAGAGCAGGCTCGAGGGGCCAACTGGCCTACTCCTGCTCCTATTTCTTATGTTCTTATGGACCCCAGAGAGGTGTCAGTGGAAGCTAGAGATTCAGTGGATCCCAGATGATTCTCAGTGGATCCCAGAGGCAGATCTTTGGAACCCAGAGATTCAGTGGATGTCAGAGAGAGTTCAGTGCATCCCACAGGTAACGATAGGAAGATGGCAGATATATTCAATAATTATTTGCTTCAGTATTTACCTCGGAGATAGAACAGGTGGACATGGCATTGGATGATGAGATTAGTAATGACATAAGTACATTTAAAATAAAAAGAGGGGATATATTAAATAAACTAATCAAACTCAAAGAGGATAAAAACCCCATGTCTGGATCGATTGCATCCACGCATTTTAAAAGAATCTAGGGAAGAGATAGCAGAAGCATTACTACACATATTTAATAATTCATTAGAAAAAGGTGTAGTCCTAGAGGACTTGTGGATAGCTAACGTAATACCAATATTTAAGAAGGGGAATAGAACATGTTCGAAAAAACTTTTTTGGGGGATTTTTTTTTTTAAGTGTTGTAATTAGGGTTTAAAATAAACTTACCTTAGTGAACAGGGCTTTAACATAACAATGTTTTAAAATGTTATTTTTATATATTTTTTATATGTTTTAAAACACTTACGCTGGTAAAAATAGGCCATACACTTGCCGTTACCATGTGCAAGTGTTTGAAGGATATTCGCTGGGCAAATAGCCCAATCTCGCCCGTGCATATGTCCTTCTCCCGAAGATGCGGAAGATCTGTCAAGCGAAACCTTGACAGGTCGGAAAAAACGGTTCTTGGCGCATGCGCATTGCATGCCAAAAAACAGCTTTTGCGATGCCTTCCCGGGTCCGTACACACTCCGTATGGACCCGGGGAGGCCGGAATCTCAGGACCATTAAATAAAGGCATGGCAGGGCAGCTCAGTCCTGTGGAGTGCACATCCTGGGCCATGTGGGAAGACCTGGACGCTTCTTGTGGCCTGGACGAACACGTGTGCGGGAAGTGTCACCAGCTAGAGCAGCTTGAGCTCCGGGTTTTGTGGCTCGAGTGGCGGCTGGAGTATCTGCAGTGCATCCCCGAGGCTGATAACTTCGTGGATAGTACGTTTGAGGAGGTGATCGCCCCACAGCTTAAGGGTGTGCAGGCAGAGAAGGAGGACCAGCCAGGTAGGGTAAGGATTCCGAGTGTATCTCGCTCGCTAATAGGTTTTCCGTTCTGGTGAGGGCGATGGTTCCTCTGGGGAGTGCAGCCTGAGCCAATTCCACAGCACCATGGATGGCTCAGCTGCACAGGGAGGGGGAGGAAGAAAGAGTGGATAGGACAGACCCATTTTCCTTGGCAGAGGGGTCATTACCAGGGGGTATAGATTTAAAGTAATTGATAGGAGGGTTAGAGGGGATTTGAGGAGAATTTTTTTCACCCAGAGGGTGGTGGGTGTCTGGAACTCACTGCCTAAAAGGGTGGTAGAGGCAGAAACCCTCATAGTATTTAAAAAGTACTTGGCTGTGCACTTAAAGTGCCGTAACCTGCAGGGCTACGGACCGAGAGCTGGAAAGTGGGATTAGGCTGGGTAGTGTTGTTGGTCTATGAGGAAAGACAGGAGGAGGCTCGAGTGGAGCATAAAAGCTGGCATGGACTGGTTGAGCCTAATGGCCTGTATATCCTGTATAATCCTAAGTAATCCCAGAGAGTTCAGTGAATTCCATAACATGTCTTTGGATACCAAAGGGGAGCCAGTGGATTTCAGAGATTCAGTTGAATCCAGAAAGGGTTCAGTGGATCCCAGGGGAGTCAGTGGATCCCAGAGGGGTCCATTGCTGCATGATTACAAGGCCTGACCAATTGGTGCAGCCATGTCCGTGGTATATTCGACCATCAGAGGCTTTGGTCTGGCCAGTGGTTTACTCTCTCCACTATAATATTTAACAACCCTCTGTTTCTGAGACAGGGTTATGGATCGCCGCAAATTTACTCACCCTCAAGTATTTATACACCGGATGTTCGAGCTCCCAACTTCTCAATCTCTACTGGGTTCTCCATCCTTCCCTCCTCTCCTCTTCACTCCTTCTCCTTCTCCTCTCCTCTCCCCCCTCTCCTCTCCCCCCCACCCCCCCCCCCACTTCTCTCCTCCCCTCTCTCACTCTCACTCTGTTAATTCTGCTTAGGGTTATTTTGGAGATCCCTGGAATGTGTTTGACTTCCTGATTGTCATTGGAAGTATCGTTGATGTCATCCTTAGTGAGGTTGATGTAAGTACAATGGCCTGCTCACCCAAATCCTGCTGGAATGAGATAGAAATGTGGCAGGAATGGCCTGAGTTCTGGTGAAGTCTTGCCGCAGAGTTTCCCCGCGTGTTGCTGGTTTGTGTGCCTGGGTCAGGGGTCAGGGTTGGTTTGTGTGTCTGGGTCAGGGGTCAGGGTTCAGGGTTAGTTTGTGTGTCTGGGTCAAGGGTCAGGGTTAATTTGTGTGTCTGGGTCAGGGTTAGTTTGTATGTCTGGGTCAAGGGTCAGGGTTAGTTTGTGTGCCTGGGTCAGGGTTAGTTTGTGTAGCTGGGTTAGGGGTCAGGGTTAGTTCGTGTGGCTAGGTTAGGGGTCAGGGTTAGTTTGTGTGGCTGGGTCATGGGTCAGGGTTAGTTTGCTCACAGCAGTTGTGAAAGAGTGAATTAACAAAAAACAAAGGAGTTTTCTGATAAATGTAAAGTCACCTGGAAATTGTCTCACTGGGCGGCCTCATCGGATGCCCTCATTGGGCACACTCCGACTCAGGATCCTCACTGGGACGGCCTCACACTGAGCGTGCCCAGTGAGAGCCCTGGGTCCTGAGCGTGCCTAGTGAGGGCCCTGGGTCCTGAGCGTGCCCAGTGAGGGCCCTGGATCTGAGCATGCCCAGTGAGGGCCCGAGGTTTATGGCCATGCAGGACGCCGGTGAGAAGGTGCCAATTTGCCCAGATAACGTGTGTGCTTGTAGATTGAAGTGGAGATGCCTTGTGGAGGACTGGACCCGGTGATTCCTGTAATCAGCAAGTGTGTAAACCCCACATTACATCAGCAATACTCATGTCCCATGGTGTGCTGACGTAGGCTGGCCTGTGCTGTCTCCCAGCCTGCCTTTACTCGTGTTAGTGCTGATTGATTGAGCATGCAGCCACAGGCACGGCTTGCAGTTGGGGATGTCTCCCATTGGCTGTTGGCTCTCCTTGGTCCATCCCTTGAGGTCAATGGTAGGCACTGACCAATGTCAGCTGGTCACCAGTGATTGGCAGTGGGAGGGGAGCGAGAATGGTCAATTGGTTGGGGACAACCCTCATTGGCCCCAGGCATTGGATCACATCGTCCAGGGAGAGTTTAATGCACCCACGCATGCTGTAAAAGGGCATCCCTGGTGTCCAGGGCAGTATAACGCAGGACCCGCGTGAAGGCAGTGTGTGTCCAGGCTCACCAACCCCTGGGACCATCAACCTTCACAAAAACACCATGGGCCATCTGTGAGTATCAGGCACCCAGCAATGCGAGTCCGAGGGAGAGAGGGTGTATGTCAGTGTGTTTTGGTGTTTGCGAGAGAATGTGTGGCCTTTGGTGTTCGTGTTTATAAGGGCTGGCTCTGTACACGCTTTCTCTCTCTACCCATCTCTATGTTTCTCTGTCCCTCTCCTGCATTTCTCATTCCCTCTCTTTCTCCATATCTCTTTCTTTATGTCTCTTCCTCTTAGTTTCTCTCTCTCGCTCCTTTTCTCTCTGTCTCTCTCTCTCCCTTCCTTCTCTGTCTGTCTCTCTCCTGCTCTCTGCTCACCTCTTCATTCCTTTGACAGACAGCTCTTGCTTCCAGTGGGGGCCTCTACTGCCTGAGCTCTGGATGCGACTCCAGTGTAAATATACGGCTGCATGTGGGGTTGGGTGTGTGCTGTGCTGTGCCTTGGAGTTTGCTTCTATTTGGGATGTGGAGCTCATAATAAATCTCTCGTCCTGTAGTGTGGTGTAATCAACTATCAAATCAGATTCAAACACTCAAAGAAGCAAACAGATCCAGTTATCAGCCTGTCCTGTCGGGACTGGGCCCAGTCACAGATCCAGTCACCAGCCTGTCCTGTGGGGACTGGGCCCAGTCACAGATCGATTCCTCTGGCTGATGTTCAAGGCCTCTTCAAAGATTCAAGGCTTCTGTAGAAAACTGTAACAAGGCCGAGGCCCAGCAGTTTCAGTCCTGGGACCAAGCCCAAAGGTGAGAGACCCGGGAGGTTAAATGCCCATTCACTAGCAGGTGGGGGTGCAATGTAATAAAGAAAGTGGGCGACATGGCCTCAAACTACGAAACCTCCGACGTGGAAGTGAACACAAAGTAAGAAATCTCCTGAGGGTTGTCTGCCGTTGGAACAAGTTGCTGGCTGGTTCAGTGAGTTTGGGTTTTCTGCAAACATTGAAAAGGGAGCTGGATAATTCCAAACAATGGCTGACATCACAGCATACAAAAGGCAATATTTCTTCAGTATATCCGCTCCCCGTGTTCCTGGCTGTATCTAATACCCAGTCATGTTTCACACAGAGAAACAGCTCATGAACATAAGAATTAGGAGCAGGAGTCGACCATTTGGCCCCTTGAGCGTGCTCCGCCATTCAATAAGATCATGGCTGATCTTCGATCTTAACTCCACTTTCCCGCCTGATCCCCATATCCCTTGAAAAACCTATTGATCTCAGCCTTGAATATACAAAATTACTGAGCATTTGCAGCCCTCTGTGGTAGAGAATTGCAAAGATTCACAACCCTCTGAGTGGAAAAATTCCTCCTCATCTTGTTCTTAAATGAGCAACCCTTTATCCTGAGACTTTGACCCCTGGTTCTAGACTCACCAGCCAGGGGAAACAACCTCTCAGCATCTACCCTGTCAAGTCCCCTCAGAATCTTATATGTTTCAAAAATGAGATCACCTCTCATTCTTCTAAAATCCAGAGGATATAAGCCCAACATACTCGATCTCTCCTCATAGGACAATCCCCTCATCTCAGGAATTAATCCAATGAACCTTAGTTGCATCACTTCCAAAGCAAGTATATCCTTCCTTAAATAAGGATTCCAAAATTGTGTACAGCACTCCAGGTGTGGTCTCACCAAAACCCCGTGCAGTTGTAACAACACTTCGTTACTTGTCATGATGTCTCCCCATTCCTCATCTCCACTCGGCCCAGTGGCGATCCAGAGCAGCCGGTGTGTGGGGATTGTGAGTGTGTGTTGACGTGCAGTTTCCCAACACTGGGTGAGCATGTGTGACAGGCATTGCACAAACCTGCTGCCTTGTTCAATCCTGCCCCAATTCGCCATTGCATCGTTAGTCCGGGGGAAGGATTGGGATCCAGAATGTTTTATCCCGAACCCGAGTTGTGCACCGAGACCCACATAACTTCATCACTTTGCTTCTTTGAGCGGTGTGGCCCCTAACCAACTCACCGTGGATGGAGATAGATGTGATGTGACTGGTTTACTCCCAGTCGCTTAAACACTTACTGACATTGAACCCCAGCTCCTGTCGGTGGACAAATAACTGGTCTGAGGAACGCTCTCCTTCAATCACTCATTAACATGGTGCCTGAGCCCATTAACTAGACCTTCATTTCCCCGTGATCCCCCTCGTTCCTCTCGCACTAACTCCAACTGCTCCTTCCCACCATGCCCCTCCCTCTGATGAAAACCTCTTTCTGCTCACCTCTGTCTGAGCACCTAACCCCTTTCTCCCACATCACCACACGCATGAGGTTCAGTTCGGCAGATTTCGGGCTCGATTACCTCAAACCCACGTCAGGTGCCACCCGCCCCTCTCGACAGCAAGCACTTGTACAGTGCCTCTCACATCACAAAATTAATGTCCTGATACACTTAGTGGAGGCGAAATTAATAAAATGGATGCCGAGCCAAAGAGGGAGATGTTAGGAGGGGAAGCTTGGTCACAGAGGCGGGTTTTAAAGAGCGAGGAGGAGATAGAAGTAGCGAGGCGGAAATGTTTAAGGATGGAATTCCAGAACTTAGGGCCTTGGCAGCAAGGCCACGGAGGGATTTGAACATTTGAAAGAGGATTTTAAAATCGAAGCATTGCTGGACCGGGAGCCAATGTAAGTCAGTGAGCACAGGACAGGGGTGATGGGTGAATGGGACTTGGTGCGCGTTACGATATGGGCAACAGTTTTGGAGCAGCCCAATTTACGGAGGGTGGAAAGTTAATGAGGGTTTCAGCAGCAGGTGGGTTGTGGCAGGGCAGAGATGGGGGATGTTACGGAAGTGCAAGTAGGCTGTCTTTGTGATGGAACGGTTATGTGATCACAAGTTCAGCTCGGGATCAAATAGAGGCAGTGACTAGGATGGGGTGATGGAATTTGTGGCAAGGAGATGATGTCTTTTGTCTTCCCAATGTTTGGCTGGAGGAAGAGAAGCCATTGCAAGTGATTCTCTGCCTATGACTGGACAGCTAGGAATGGGAGCAGCGGAGGACTGTCCCATTGAGCTGGACGATGGAGGAGAGACGTTGGAGGAGGATGGTGTGGTCAACCATGCCAAAGGCTGCAGACAGGTCGAGAAGGACGAGGAGGGATAGTTTACCTCAGTCACATAGGATGTCATTTGTGACTTTGATAAGGGCTGTTGTGGCAGGAGCAGAAACCTGATTGGAGGAATTCAAACATGGATTTGCAGGAAAGAAGGGCACAGATCTGGGAAGCAACTTTGGAGAAAAATTCGGTTGGAGATGGGGAGGTAGTTTGCAAGGACGGAGGGGTCAAGGGTGGATTTTCTCTGGGAGGCGTAATGACGGCAGATTTGAAGGGGAGGGGACCTTTAACAATATCAGCTAATATAGGGGCCAGGAGGGGAAGTTGGGTGGTCAGCAGTTTACTGGGAATAGGGGCGAGAGGGCAGGAGTTGGGTCTCATGGACAAGATGAGCTTGAAGAGGCAATATGGGGAGATAGGAGAGATGTGAGTTCAGGGCTCGGGGAAGAGAGGGTGTGACAGAGGCAGCTGAACAAGTGGTCTCAATCTTAGTGACAAAGTCAGCAAGCTCCTTGCACTTGTTGGAGGTGAGAGTTGAGGGGGCAGGGCATAGGAGATGTTAGTAGTGGAGAAAAGAAATTGTGGATTATCTCTGTCCTGCAGGTCGATTCTATGCACAAGAGGAGGCTATTCAGCCCCTCGAGCCCATTCTGCCTTTCAATTAAATCGTTGCTGACCTGTAGCTCAACCCAATTTACCCGCTTTAGCTCCATATCCCTTGATACCCTGTGCCAACAAAAGATCATGGAGCAGTGGGTGGTTTTGGCAGACTGCTCACTGTGTCCCGACCATTCTACCATCTCCCCACAGCAGATGTCAGCTGTGGCTCAGTGGGCAGCACTATATCCTCTGAGTCAGAAGGTTGTAGGTTTAAGTTCCACTCGAGAGACTTGAGCACAAAATCTAGGCTGACACTTCAGTGCAGTGCTGAGAGAGTGCTGCCCTGTCGGAGATGTTGTCTTTCGGATTAGACTCTCAGGTGGACATAAAAGATCCCATGGCATTATTTAAAGAAGAGCTGGAGAGTTCGTCCCGGTGTCCTGTCCAATATTTATCCCTCAACCAACATCACTAAATAGATTATCTGGGTCATTATCACATTGCTGTTTGTGGGACCTTGCTGTGCACAAATTGGCTGCCGTGTTTCCTACATTACAAGAAGGACCACACTGCAAAAGTACTTCATTGACAATAAAGCACTGGGATATCTGAAGGTCATGAAAGGCTCTATATAAGTGCAAGTCTTTTCCCTGGTCTCCCCATGCTACTCTCTCCCTCCCCCCCCATCCTCTAGCCCCGTCCCTCAGTCTCCCTGCCCCTCATCTCATTCCCTTCTCCCAGCCCCCTCTTCCTCAGTCTCACTGACCTCCCAATTAAGTCTCCCTACATTTCACCCCAGTCTCCATCCCCTCCTGGTCTCCCTGTCTCCCATCCCCCACTCTCCCTACCCTTGTCTCCCGGCCTCCAGTCTACACACCCCCCCGCAGTCACTTCCCTCCCCCCCCTGCCCCCGCACAGTTCCCCTCACCGCCCCCCCCTCCGCAGTCTCCCTCCCCCACCTCTCACAGTCTCCCCCCCCACCTCTCACAGTCTTCCACCCCCCCCCCACCTCTCACAGTCTCCCCCCCCACCTCTCACAGTCTCCCCCTCACCCCTCTCACAGACTTTCCCTCCTCCCCTCACAGTCTCCCCCCTCCGCAATCTCCGCCCCCTCTCCGCAGTCTCCCCCTCCCCCCTCTCACAGTCTCCCCCTCTCACCATCTCCCCCTCCCCCCTCCGCAGTCTCCCCCTTCCTCACCGTCTCCCCCTCCCACCCCCTCACAGTCTACCCCTCCCACCCCCTCACAGTCTCCACCTCCCACCCCCTCACAGTCTCCCCCTCACAGTCTCCCCTCCCCCCTCACAGTCTCCCCCTCCCTCCCCTCAGTCTCCCCCTCCCTCCCCTCAGTCTCCCCCTCCCTCCTCTCACAGTCTCCCCACCCCGCCACCTGCACAATCCCCTCCTCCCCTTCCCACAATCCCCTCCTCCCCTTCCCACAATCCCCCTCCCCTTCCCACAATCCCCCCTCCCCACCGTCCCACAATCCCCCCTCCCCCCCTTGCCACAATCTCCCCCCCTTCCCGCATTCCCCCTCCCCCCTACTTCCCACAGTCTCCTCCCCCCTTCCCACAATCCCCCTCCCCTTCCCACAATCCCCCTCACCTTTCCACAATCCCTCCTCCCCCCCCCACTTCTCATTGTCTCCCCCCCCTTCCCACAATCCCTCCTCCCCCCCCATTTCTCATAGTCTTCTCCCCTTCCCACAATCCCCCTCCCCCCTTCCCACAACCCCCGCCTCAGTGTCCCCTCCCCTCCTCACAGTCTCTCCCTCCCACCCCCTCACAGTCTCTCCCTCCCACCCCCTCACAGTCTCCACCTCCCACCCCCTCACAGTCTCCACCTCCCACCCCCTCAGTCTCCACCTCCCAACCCCTCACAGTCTCCACCTCCCACCCCCTCACAGTCTCCACCTCCCACCCCCTCACAGTCTCCACCTCCCACCCCCTCACAGTCTCCACCTCCCACCCCCTCACAGTCTCCACCTCCCACCCCCTCACAGTCTCCAGCTCCCACCCCCTCACAGTCTCCAGCTCCCACCCCCTCACAGTCTCCACCTCCCACCCCCTCACAGTCTCCACCTCCCACCCCCTCACAGTCTCCCCCTCCCCCCTCAGAGTCTCCCCCCCCGGCACAGTTCCCCTCCTCCCTTCAGTCTCCCCCTCCCTCCTCTCACAGTCTCCCCCACCACCCGCACAATCCCCCCTCCACCCTTCCCACAATCCGCCCTCCCCCACTTCTCGCAGACCCCCTTCCCACAATCCCCCCTCCCCCCCCCACTTTTCACAGTCCCCCCTCCCACCTTCCCACAATCCCCCCTCCCCCCCACTTCTCACAGTCTCCTCCCCCCCTTCCCACAATCCCCCTTCCCACAGTCTCTTCCCTCCCCCCTCACAGATCCCCCCCGCACCATCCCCTCCCCCCCCACAGTCTCCTCCTCCCCCCCCCCCCCCACAGTCTCCTCCCCTCACAGATTCCACCCCCCCCCGCACAATCCCCCCCCCACCCCAGTCTCCACACCCCAGCTCTGGCTGTCCATGCTCGAGGCGAGTTGTATAATCTGTTTTCTCCCGGATGATTTCCCAGGAGTCGGAGGACAGCTCCCGTATCTCCATTTCCTTCTTCCGTCTGTTCCGTGTGATGCGGCTGGTCAAATTGCTGAGCAGAGGAGAGGGCGTTCGAACTCTGCTGTGGACATTCATCAAGTCCTTCCAGGTAAGAGAGCCCAGCATCGAGAGCTGGTCACAAAGCCAGGCTGATCGGCTCAGCAATCAGGGCACACAGCCAATCAGCCAATGACAAGCTATAGCAAGGAAATGAAAGCAAACCACTGAAAGGGCTCAAAATATATGGTCCCTGAAAATCTGCAGCCTTGTTCCACCAGAGGCTGCTTCCTCCTGATTCCAGTGGAGTATCTGGGAGCGGGATGGGGCGACGTGTGTTAAATGGGACTGGGTGTGATCAGGAACCATCCATTGGATAGACTGGAGATACAGGTGGGAAGGTCGGGGGTGATCTATTGGACTTGTTTTTCGGGCCAGAGTTCTTACGAATCTTGCTTTTGTTCTCTGACAGGCTCTACCTTATGTGGCACTTCTTATTGTAATGTTGTTCTTCATCTATGCTGTCATTGGGATGCAGGTAAGACCATTTGTCTATTACCTTCACACCCAGGTGAGTTAGGTGCACAATAACCCTCTAATGTGTCTTGCAGTTTTCCGCAAGTAAAACCTTCTGCTTTGTACTGTAAAGGAGTGTCCTACAAACACGAGGATTGTCTATGTCTCTACGCTCAGTGCTCCCTAAACCTACACCTAACCTGCCCCCACCCCCCCCCACGTTACTGATCCACCTCTCACACGCTGTCCCTTCCTGTTAACCAGGTCTTTGGTAAGATTGCCAATGTGGACGGGGCGCAAATCAATCGCAACAACAACTTCCAGACCTTTCCACAAGCTGTGCTCCTGCTTTTCAGGTGAGCGAGCGGCTGGGTGCTGGTGGTATGCCTGCCGATCGGACTGTGCCCCTGCAGTGGGTGACTGTGGTGTTTCCTGTCTCTAGGTGTGCCACGGGTGAAGCCTGGCAGGAGATCATGCTGGCCTGCCAGCCCGGCAAGCTCTGTGACCCCGAGTCCGACTATGAGCCTGGCGAAGAGTACACCTGCGGAACCAACTTTGCCGTCTTCTACTTCATCAGTTTCTACATGCTGTGCGCTTTCCTGGTAAGTGTTGGTCCCCCAGAGATTGGAACTTGTCTCCTGCCCGCGCGCACAGAGGCTGCAGAGGCCTTGGGTCTCTCACATGCAGAGAGCCAGGTGTAAAAATAATCCAGGGGAGGAATAAGTTTGAAGGAAGGAAATGATTCCTACTGGATATCGAACGTAAGGGGACATGAGTGAGGAGGTGCATAAGTCTCCAGCAAGGTGCGAGATTGGAATCTCACCCAACTGTGCAAAATAAACCATTATAAATTATTGGTTAGGCCCCAGCTGGAGTATTGTGGCCAATTCTGGACTTTAGGCAGAATGTCAAGGCCTTAGAGAGAGTGCAGAGGAGATTTACTAGAATGGTACCAGGGACGAAAGACTTCAGCTATGTGAAGAGGCTGGAGTGGCTCTCCTTAGAGCAGAGACGGTTAAGAGGTGATTTAACAGAGGTGTTCAAAATGAGGTTTCTAGTGGGAGGTGTGTCGGTAACCAGGGGACACCGATTTAAGATCATTGACAAATGGACCAGAGCGACATGAGGAGAAATGTTTTTATGCAGTGAGTTGTTATGATCTGGAATGCACGGCTGAAAGTACGATGGAAGGAGATTTAATAATAACTTTCAAAAGAGAATTGGATAAGTACTTGGAAAAAGGAAAATCTTTCAGGCTGTGGGGAAAGAGCGGAAGAGTGGGACTAATTGGAAAGTTCTTTCAAAGCCGGCGCAGGTATGGTGGGGCTGAGTGGCCTTCTGTGCTGTATCATTTCATGGTTGTATAATAATGGCTGCCCTGGGCAGTCGGCCAGAGGATAAGACTGAATGGGGTCAACTGATTGCGTTAAGGAGTTGGATCAATATCTGTGGTAAGGAGGTGGCCTTGGAAATAGTGGATGCATTGACAGTCATTTTCCAACATTCCATTGACTCTGGATCAGTTCCTATCGAGTGGAGGGTAGCCAATGTAACCCCACTTTTTAAAAAAGGAGGGAGAGAGAAAGCAGGGAATTATAGACCGGTCAGCCTGACCTCAGTAGTGGGTAAAATGATGGAATCAATTATTAAGGATGTCATAGCAGCGCATTTGGAAAATGGTGACATGATAGGTCCAAGTCAGCATGGATTTGTAAAAGGGAGATCATGCTTGACAAATCTTCTGGAATTTTTTGAGGATGTTTCCAATAAAGTGGACAAAGGAGTACCAGTTGATGTGGTATATTTGGACTTTCAGAAGGCTTTCGACAAGGTCCCACACAGGAGATTAATGTGCAAAGTTAAAGCACATGGGATTGGGGGTAGTGTGCTGACGTGGATTGAGAACTGGTTGTCAGACAGGAAGCAAAGAGTAGGAGTAAATGGGTACTTTTCGGAATGGCAGGCAGTGACTAGTGGGGTACCGCAGGGTTCTGTGCTGGGGCCCCAGCTGTTTACATTGTACATTAATGATTTAGACGAGGGGATTAAATGTAGTATCTCCAAATTTGCGGATGACACTAAGTTGGGTGGCAGTGTGAGCTGCGAGGAGGATGCTATGAGGCTACAGAGTGACTTGGATAGGTTAGGTGAGTGGGCAAATGCGTGGCAGATGAAGTATAATGTGGATAAATGTGAGGTTATCCACTTTGGTGGTAAAAACAGAGAGACAGACTATTATCTGAATGGTGACAGATTAGGAAAAGGGAAGGTGCAACGAGACCTGGGTGTCATGGTACATCAGTCATTGAAGGTTGGCATGCAGGTACAGCAGGCGGTTAAGAAAGCAAATGGCATGTTGGCCTTCATAGCGAGGGGATTTGAGTACAGGGGCAGGGAGGTGTTGCTACAGTTGTACAGGGCCTTGGTGAGGCCACACCTGGAGTATTGTGTACAGTTTTGGTCTCCTAACTTGAGGAAGGACATACTTGCTGTTGAGGGAGTGCAGCGAAGATTCACCAGACTGATTCCCGGGATGGTGGGACTGACCTATCAAGAAAGACTGAATCAACTGGGCTTGTATTCACTGGAGTTCAGAAGAGTGAGAGGGGACCTCATAGAAACGTTTAAAATTCTGACGGGTTTGGACAGGTTGGATGCAGGAAGAATGTTCCCAATGTTGGGGAAGTCCAGAACCAGGGGTCACAGTCTAAGGATAAGGGGTAAGCCATTTAGGACCGAGATAAGGAGAAACTTCTTCACCCAGAGAGTGGTGAACCTGTGGAATTCTCTACCACAGGAAGTAGTTGAGGCCAATTCACTAAATATATTCAAAAGGGAGTTAGATGAAGTCCTTACTACTCGGGGGATCAAGGGGTATGGCGTGAAAGCAGGAAGTGGGTACTGAAGTTTCATGTTCAGCCATGAACTCGTTGAATGGCGGTGCAGGCTAGAAGGGCTGAATGGCCTACTCCTGCACCTATTTTCTATGTTTCTATGTTTCTAAGGGAGGGGGGAGATACCAGCAGCAGGTTGGGTCGGACTCCACACTCCCTTGAGCACCCCTCGAAAGGAGTGCATCATGGAATGTCATGCACGGCCATGATTTCCCGTGATACGCTCGCGGTGAACACTGCCCCCTAGCGGGGCTAGCGATCTGCTATTCACTGCCCCGTAAAAGGGGATGTGGTACATCAACAGGCGGCGGGGGGCCGGAAAGCGACCTGTGATCCAACACATATCCCTGGAGCAAGTGCGATAGATAAGCTGTTTCACCTTTACTCACTGTTAGATTGATGGGTAAGTATTGAAAATGAGCCTACCTCACAGCATACTGTATTGTATATTAAATGGGACAGGGCAGGGTTGATCGTAGCAGGCAGTTTCCAGTAGTTGGATTTAGAAAAAGGGGCCATAGGTAGCAGATTAGATAAGAGAGATAGAACAGCAGGTGTGAGAAACCGCTTCACACACAGCTGTGAGGCTGTGGGATTCACTTGCAGGGTGAGTGGTTGAGGCAGATCCCAGATTAGATTGGATCGTGGATGACAGAAAAGGAGTTGAAGGAATATGGGAACCGAGTGTGTAAATGAGATTGAGATTAAGTGCCAGCACAGACTGGTTGGGCCTAATGGCCTTCTCAAATAAATTGATCTCAGGATGTGGGCATCACTGACAAGGCCAACATTTATTGTTCATTTTTACTTGCCCCGACAAGGAAATGGCGATCCGCCTTCTTGAACCAATGCAGTCTGTGTGGAATCCATACATGCTCCCTTGCTTTTTGCGGTATACATCAATGATTTAGACCTAAATGTAAGGGGTATGATTAAGAAGTTTACAGATGATGCTAAAATTGGCCGTGTGGTTGATAATGAAGAAAAAAGCTGTAGACTGCAGGAAGATATCAATCAACTGGTCAGGTGGGCAGAACAGTGGCAAATGGAATTCAATCCAGAGAAATGTGAGGTGATGTATTTGGGGAGGGCTAACAAGGCAAGGGAATACACATTAAATGGTAGGACACTGAGAAGAAAGGGACCTTGGAGTGCAGGTAGCAGGCCAGGTGGATAAGGTGGTTAAGAAGACATACGGAATACTTGTCTTTATTAGCCGAAGCATGGAATACAAGAGCAGGGAGGTTATGCATGAACTGTATAAAACACTAGTTAGGCCACAGCTAGAGTACTGCGTGCAGTTCTAGTCACCACATTACAGGAAAGATGTGATTGCACTGGAGAGGGTGCAGAGGAGATTTACGAGAATGTTGCCTGGACGGGAGAATTTTAGCTATGAGGAAAGATTGGAAAGGCTGGGTTTGTTTTCTTTGAAACAGAGGAGGCTGAGGGGAGACTTAATTGAGGTGTATAAAATGATAAGGGGCTTAGATATAGTGGATAGGAAGGACCTATTTCCCTTAACACAGGGGTCAACAACCAGGGGGCATAGATTTAAAGTAATTGGTGGAAGGATTTGAGGGGAAATGTCTTCACCCAGAGGGTGGTGGGGGTCTGGAACTCACTGCCTGAAAAGGTGGTAGAGGCAGAAACCTTCACCACATTTAAAAAGTACTCGGATGTGCACTTGAAGTGCCGTAACCTACAGGGCTACAGACCAAGAGCTGGAAAGTGGGATTAGGCTGGCTAGCTCTTGGTCAGCCGGCGCACACACGATGGGCTGAATGACCTCCTCCCGTGTTGTAAATTTCTATGATTCTACGAGAGGCAATTGTTGCATTATATGGAATCTAGAGCTCCTGTTCGAGAGGATTCATCCCCATACAGTGAGTACTAGGCTCTGTGCTGGTGTTGCCTGGGCCTGGGTTCTACATTAAACACTCTTGTTCCTTTCGCAGATTATTAACCTATTTGTGGCAGTAATTATGGACAACTTTGATTACCTGACACGTGATTGGTCCATTCTGGGCCCTCACCACCTGGATGAATTTAAGAGGATCTGGGCTGAGTATGACCCTGAGGCCAAGTAAGTGTGTTACGCACACACGTACACACACACGTACACACACACACGTACACACACACACACGTACACACACACACACGTACACACACACACACACGTACACACACACACACACACACACACACACAAATACTGTAACTGACACACACACACACTGTGTAACTCACACACACACACACACACACACACAAACTGTGAAACTGACACACACACACTGTGTAACTGACACACACGCACACACACTGTGTAACTGACACACAAACACAGGCACACACAGTGTAACTGACACACACACACACACACAGTGTAACTGACACACACACACACATACACTGTAAGTGACACACACACACACACACACTAACTGACACACACACTGTGTAACTCACACACACACACACAGTGTACATGACACACACAGACACACACACACAGTAACTGACTGACACACACACACAGTGTAAGTGACACACACACACACAGTGTAAGTGACACACACACACACTAAGTGACACACACACACACACAGTGTAACTGACACACACATACACACACAGTGTAACTGACACACACACACACACACAAAACAACTGTGTAACTGACACATACACACAAACACACACACACACACTGTGTAACTGACACACACACACACACACTGTGTAACTGACACATACACACAAACACACACACACACACACACACATTGTGTAACTGACATACACACACATTGTGTAACTGACACACACACAGTAACTGATACACACATATACACACACAGTGTAACTGACGCACACACTGTGTAACTGACACACATATACACACACAGTGTAACTGACACACACATACATACACACACACTGTAACTCGCGCACACACACACACACACACACACACACACTAACTGGCACACATACACACACACACACTTTGCAACTGACACCACACACACACACTGTAACTGACACCACACACACTCTGTAACTGGCACACACACACACACTGTGTAACTGACACACATATACACACATAGTGCAACTGACACACACACAGTAACTGACACACACACACTAACACACACACACAGTGTAACTGACACACACACACACACATACAAACACACACACACTAACTGACACACACACACACACACTCTGTAACTGACACACACACACACACAGTAACTGACACACATATACACATACACAGTGTAACTGACACACACACACTAACACACACTGTGTGTAACTGACACACACGCACACACAGTAATTGACTGACACACACACACATAGTGTAACTGACACACACACACACACACACACACACACTGTACCTGACACACACACGCACACACGCACACACACACTTTGTAACTGACACACATATACACACACACAGTGTAACTGACACACACACACAGGCACACACACACACACACACACTGTAACACACATACACAGAAACAGTGTAACTCACACACACACACACACACACACACACACACACACACACACACACACACGGTAACTGGCACACGTACAGACACACACACTCTGCAACTGACACCACACACACACACACACACTGTGTAACTGACACACATATACACACAGTTTAACTCTCTCACACACACACACACACACTAACACACACAGTGTAACTGACACTGTAACTCACACACACACATACAGTGTAACTGACACACACACAGAGACACACACTGTGTAACTGACACACACACACACTGTGTAACTGACACACAGGCACACACAGTGACTGATACACACACACACAGTGTAGCTGACACACACACAGACACACACACTGTGTAACTGACACACACACACACACAGTGTAACTGACACACTCACTCACTCACACACACACAGTGTAACTGACACACACACACACAGTGTAACTGACACACATACACACAGTGTAACTGACACACATACACACAGTGTAACTGACACACACACACACACAACACACACTAACTGATACACACACACAGTAACTGACACACACACACACACACTCTGCAACTGATACCACACACACACAGTGTAACTGACACACACATACTCTGTAACTGACACACACACACACTGTGTAACTGACACACACACAGTGACTGACACACACACACACAGTGTAACTGACACACACACACAGTGTAAGTGACACACACACACACACACTAACTGACACACACACACACACTGTGTAACTGACACACAGGCACACACAGTGTAACTGACACACAGGCACACACAGTGTAAGTGACACACACACACACACTGTGTAACTGACACACATGATACAAACACACACACACACACACGCACACACTAACTGACACACATATACACACACAGTGTAACTGACACACACACACACACAGTGTAACTGACACACACACACAGTGTAAGTGACACACACACACACACACACACTAACTGACACACACACACACTGTGTAACTGACACACAGGCACACACAGTGTAACTGACACACACACACACAGTGTAACTGACACACACACAGTGTAAGTGACACACACACACACACACACACTAACTGACACACACACACACACTGTGTAACTGACACACAGGCACACACAGTGTAACTGACACACAGGCACACACAGTGTAAGTGACACACACACACCACACACACACAGTGTAACTGACACACACATACACACACAGTGTAACTGACACACATACACACAGTGTAACTGACACACATACACACAGTGTAACTGACACACACACACACACACAACACACACTAACTGACACACACACACAGTAACTGACACACACACACACACTCTGCAACTGATACCACACACACACAGTGTAACTGACACACACATACTCTGTAACTGACACACACACACACTGTGTAACTGACACACACACAGTAACTGACACACAGGCACACAGTGACTGACACACACACACACACAGTGTAACTGACACACACACACAGTGTAAGTGACACACACACACACACACACACACACACACACACACACTAACTGACACACACACACACTGTGTAACTGACACACACACACACACACAGTGTAACTGACACACACACACACAGTGTAACTGACACACACACACAGTGTAAGTGACACACACACACACACACACACACACTAACTGACACACACACACACACTGTGTAACTGACACACACACACTGTGTAACTGACACACACACACAGTGTAACTGACACACACACACAGTGTAACTGACACACACACACTGTGTAACTGACACACACACTGTGTAACTGACACACACACACACACACACACACTGTGTAACTGACACACAGGCACACAGTGACTGACACACACACACACAGTGTAACTGACACACACACACACACAGTGTAAGTGACACACACACACACACACTGTGTAACTGACACACATGACACACACACACACACACACACGCACACACTAACTGACACACATATACACACACAGTGTAACTGACACACACATACACACACTGTGTAACTGACACACATACACACAGTGTAACTGACACACATACACACACACAGTGTAACTGACACACACACACACAACACACACTAACTGACACACACACACAGTGTGTAACTGACACACACACGCACACACAGTAATTGACTGACACACACACACACAGTGTAACTGACACACACACACATAGTGTAACTGACACACACACACACACACTACCTGACACACACACGCACACACACACACACTCAGTAACTGACACACATATACACACACACAGTGTAACTGACACACACAGGCACACACAGTAATTGACTGACACACAGTGTAACTGACACACACACACTAACACACACACACACACACGACCTGACACACACACACGCACACACACAGTGTAAGTGACACACACACACACACACACACACACACACACACACACACACAGTATAACTGACACACACACACACACACACATACACAGACACACTGTAACACACATACACAGACACACTGTAACTCACACACACACACACACACACACACGGTAACTGGCACACATACAGACACACACACTCTGCAAGTGACACCACACACACACACACACACTGTGTAACTGACACACATACACACAGTTTAACTCTCTCTCACACACACACACACACACACACACACACACACTAACACACACAGTGTAACTGACACAGTGTAACTCACACACACACATACAGTGTAACTGACACACACACTGTGTAACTGACACACACACACACTGTGTAACTGACACACACACACACTGTGTAACTGACACACACACACACTGTGTAACTGACACACACACTGTGTAACTGACACACACACACACAGTGTAACTGACACACACACACACAGTGTAACTGACACACACACACACACAGTGTAAGTGACACACACACACTGTGTAACTGACACACACACTGTGTAACTGACACACACACACACTGTGTAACTGACACACAGGCACACAGTGACTGACACACACACACACAGTGTAACTGACACACACATACAGTGTAACTGACACACACACACACACTGTGTAACTGACACACATGATACACAACACACACTAACTGACACACATGATACACAACACACACTAACTGACACACACACACTGTGTAACTGACACACACACGCACACACAGTAATTGACTGACACACACACACAGTGTAACTGACACACACACACACATAGTGTAACTGACACACACACACACACACTGTACCTGACACACACACGCACACACACACTGTGTAACTGACACACATATACACACAGTTTAACTCTCTCACACACACACACACACACACACTAACACACACAGTGTAACTGACACAGTGTAACTCACACACACACATACAGTGTAACTGACACACACACAGACACACACACTGTGTAACTGACACACACACACACACACACACACTGTGTAACTGACACACAGGCACACACAGTGACTGACACACACACACACAGTGTAACTGACACACACACAGACACAGTGTAACTGACACTCACTCACTCACTCACTCACACACAGTGTAACTGACACACACACACACTGTGTAACTGACACACATACACACAGTGTAACTGACACACATACACACAGTGTAACTGACACACACACACACAACACACACTAACTGACACACACACAGTAACTGACACACACACACACACACACTCTGCAACTGATACCACACACACACAGTGTAACTGACACACACATACTCTGTAACTGACACACACACACACTGTGTAACTGACGCACACACAGTAACTGACACACAGGCACACAGTGACTGACACACACACACACAGTGTAACTGACACACACACAGTGTAAGTGACACACACACACACACACACACACTAACTGACACACGCACACACACTGTGTAACTGACACACAGGCACACACAGTGTAACTGACACACACACACAGTGTAACTGACACACACACACAGTGTAAGTGACACACACACACACACACACACACATACACACACTAACTGACACACACACACACTGTGTAACTGACACACAGGCACACACAGTGTAACTGACACACAGGCACACACAGTGTAAGTGACACACACACACACACTGTGTAACTGACACACATGACACACACACACACACGCACGCACACACTAACTGACACACATATACACACACAGTGTAACTGACACACACAGTGTAAGTGACACACACACACCACACACACACAGTGTAACTGACACACATACACACAGTGTAACTAACACACACACACACAACACACACTAACTGACACACACACACAGTAACTGACACACACACACTCTGCAACTGATACCACACACACACAGTGTAACTGACACACACATACTCTGTAACTGACACACACACACACTGTGTAACTGACACACACACAGTAACTGACACACAGGCACACAGTGACTGACACACACACAGTGTAACTGACACACACACACAGTGTAAGTGACACACACACACACACACACACACACACATACTAACTGACACACACACACACTGTGTAACTGACACACAGGCACACACAGTGTAACTGACACACACACACACAACACACACTAACTGACACACACACAGTAACTGACACACACACACACACACACTCTGCAACTGATACCACACACACACAGTGTAACTGACACACACATACTCTGTAACTGACACACACACACACTGTGTAACTGACGCACACACAGTAACTGACACACAGGCACACAGTGACTGACACACACACACACAGTGTAACTGACACACACACACAGTGTAAGTGACACACACACACACACACACACTAACTGACACACGCACACACACTGTGTAACTGACACACAGGCACACACAGTGTAACTGACACACACACACAGTGTAACTGACACACACACACAGTGTAAGTGACACACACACACACACACACACATACACACACTAACTGACACACACACACACTGTGTAACTGACACACAGGCACACACAGTGTAACTGACACACAGGCACACACAGTGTAAGTGACACACACACACACACTGTGTAACTGACACACATGACACACACACACGCACGCACACACTAACTGACACACATATACACACACAGTGTAACTGACACACACAGTGTAAGTGACACACACACACCACACACACACAGTGTAACTGACACACATACACACAGTGTAACTAACACACACACACACAACACACACTAACTGACACACACACACAGTAACTGACACACACACACTCTGCAACTGATACCACACACACACAGTGTAACTGACACACACACACACTGTGTAACTGACACACACACAGTAACTGACACACAGGCACACAGTGACTGACACACACACAGTGTAACTGACACACACACACAGTGTAAGTGACACACACACACACACACACACACACACACACATACTAACTGACACACACACACACTGTGTAACTGACACACAGGCACACACAGTGTAACTGACACACACACACAGTGTAAGTGACACACACACACACACACACACTAACTGACACACGCACACACACTGTGTAACTGACACACAGGCACACACAGTGTAACTGACACACACACACAGTGTAAGTGACACACACACACACACACACACATACACACACTAACTGACACACACACACACTGTGTAACTGACACACAGGCACACACAGTGTAACTGACACACAGGCACACACAGTGTAAGTGACACACACACACACAACACACACTAACTGACACACACACAGTAACTGACACACACACACACACACACTCTGCAACTGATACCACACACACACAGTGTAACTGACACACACATACTCTGTAACTGACACACACACACACTGTGTAACTGACGCACACACAGTAACTGACACACAGGCACACAGTGACTGACACACACACACACAGTGTAACTGACACACACACACAGTGTAAGTGACACACACACACACACACACACTAACTGACACACGCACACACACTGTGTAACTGACACACAGGCACACACAGTGTAACTGACACACACACACAGTGTAACTGACACACACACACAGTGTAAGTGACACACACACACACACACACACATACACACACTAACTGACACACACACACACTGTGTAACTGACACACAGGCACACACAGTGTAACTGACACACAGGCACACACAGTGTAAGTGACACACACACACACACTGTGTAACTGACACACATGACACACACACACGCACGCACACACTAACTGACACACATATACACACACAGTGTAACTGACACACACAGTGTAAGTGACACACACACACCACACACACACAGTGTAACTGACACACATACACACAGTGTAACTAACACACACACACACAACACACACTAACTGACACACACACACAGTAACTGACACACACACACTCTGCAACTGATACCACACACACACAGTGTAACTGACACACACACACACTGTGTAACTGACACACACACAGTAACTGACACACAGGCACACAGTGACTGACACACACACAGTGTAACTGACACACACACACAGTGTAAGTGACACACACACACACACACACACACACACACACACATACTAACTGACACACACACACACTGTGTAACTGACACACAGGCACACACAGTGTAACTGACACACACACACAGTGTAAGTGACACACACACACACACACACACTAACTGACACACGCACACACACTGTGTAACTGACACACAGGCACACACAGTGTAACTGACACACACACACAGTGTAACTGACACACACACACAGTGTAAGTGACACACACACACACACACACACATACACACACTAACTGACACACACACACACTGTGTAACTGACACACAGGCACACACAGTGTAACTGACACACAGGCACACACAGTGTAAGTGACACACACACACACACTGTGTAACTGACACACATGACACACACACACGCACGCACACACTAACTGACACACATATACACACACAGTGTAACTGACACACACAGTGTAAGTGACACACACACACCACACACACACAGTGTAACTGACACACATACACACAGTGTAACTAACACACACACACACAACACACACTAACTGACACACACACACAGTAACTGACACACACACACTCTGCAACTGATACCACACACACACAGTGTAACTGACACACACACACACTGTGTAACTGACACACACACAGTAACTGACACACAGGCACACAGTGACTGACACACACACAGTGTAACTGACACACACACACAGTGTAAGTGACACACACACACACACACACACACACACACATACTAACTGACACACACACACACTGTGTAACTGACACACAGGCACACACAGTGTAACTGACACACACACACACAGTGTAACTGACACACACACAGTGTAAGTGACACACACACACACACACACACTGTGTAACTGACACACACACACAGTGTAACTGACACACACACTGTGTAACTGACACACACACACACACTGTGTAACTGACACACAGGCACACAGTGACTGACACACACACACACAGTGTAACTGACACACACACACAGTGTAAGTGACACACACACACACACACTGTGTAACTGACACACATGACACGCACACACACACACACACGCACACACTAACTGACACACATATACACACACAGTGTAACTGACACACACACACACACAGTGTAAGTGACACACACACACCACACACACACAGTGTAACTGACACACACATACACACACTGTGTAACTGACACACATACACACAGTGTAACTGACACACATACACACACACAGTGTAACTGACACACACACACACACACCACACACTAACTGACACACACACACAGTGTGTAACTGACACACACACGCACGCACAGTAATTGACTGACACACGCACACAGTGTAACTGACACACACACACATAGTGTAACTGACACACACACACACACTACCTGACACACACACGCACACACACACACACTCAGTAACTGACACACATATACACACACACAGTGTAACTGACACACACACACAGGCACACACAGTAATTGACTGACACACACAGTGTAACTGACACACACACACTAACACACACACACACACACGACCTGACACACACACACACACACACACACAGTGTAAGTGACACACACACACACACACAGTATAACTGACACACACACACACACATACACAGACACACTGTAACACACATACACAGACACACTGTAACTCACACACACACTCACACACACACACACACGGTAACTGGCACACATACAGACACACACACTCTGCAACTGACACCACACACACACACACACACACACTGTGTAACTGACACACATATACACACAGTTTAACTCTCTCACACACACACACACACACACACACACACACTAACACACACAGTGTAACTGACACAGTGTAACTCACACACACACATACAGTGTAACTGACACACACACAGACACACACACTGTGTAACTGACACACACACACACAGTGTAAGTGACACACACACTGTGTAACTGACACACACACTGTGTAACTGACACACACACACACTGTGTAACTGACACACAGGCACACAGTGACTGACACACACACACAGTGTAACTGACACACACATACAGTGTAACTGACACACACTGTGTAACTGACACACATGACACACAACACACACTAACTGACACACACACACAGTGTGTAACTGACACACACGCACACACAGTAATTGACTGACACACACACACAGTGTAACTGACACACACACACATAGTGTAACTGACACACACACACACTGTACCTGACACACACACGCACACACACACTCACTCAGTAACTGACACACATATACACACACACAGTGTAATTGACACACACACACACAGGCACACACAGTAATTGACTGACACACACAATGTAACTGACACACACACACTAACACACACACACACACACACACGACCTGACACACACACACACACACACAGTGTAAGTCACACACACACACACACACACACACACACACACACAGTATAACTGACACACACACACACACACACATACACAGACACACTGTAACACACATACACAGACACACTGTAACTCACACACACACACACACACACACACACACACACACACACACGGTAACTGGCACACATACAGACACACACACTCTGCAAGTGACACCACACACACACACACACACACACTGTGTAACTGACACACATATACACACAGTTTAACTCTCTCACACACACACACACACACACACACACACACTAACACACACAGTGTAACTGACACAGTGTAACTCACACACACACATACAGTGTAACAGACACACACACACACACACACACTGTGTAACTGACACACAGGCACACACAGTGACTGACACACACACACACATTGTAACTGACACACACACACACACACACACACTGTAACTGACACACACACACACTGTAACTGACACACACACACATCGTGTAACTGACACACATATACACACACACAGTGTAACTGACACACACACACAGGCACACACAGTAATTGACTGACACACACACACATAGTGTAACTGACACACACACATAGTGTAACTGACACACACACACATGACCTGACACACACACACACAGTAAGTGACACACACACACACAGTAAGTGACACACACACAGTGTAACTGACACACACTGTGTAACGGGCACACACACACACACACTGTGTAACTGACACACAGGCACACAGTGACTGACACACACACACACAGTGTAAGTGACACACACACACAGTGTAAGTGACACACACACACACACACTGTGTAACTGACACACATGACACGCACACACACACACACGCACACTAACTGACACACATATACACACACAGTGTAACTGACACACACACACACACAGTGTAAGTGACACACACACACCACACACACACAGTGTAACTGACACACACATACACACACTGTGTAACTGACACACATACACACAGTGTAACTGACACACATACACACACACAGTGTAACTGACACACACACACACACACCACACACTAACTGACACACACACACAGTGTGTAACTGACACACACGCACGCACAGTAATTGACTGACACACACACACAGTGTAACTGACACACACACACATAGTGTAACTGACACACACACACACACACACACTACCTGACACACACACGCACACACACACACAGTAACTGACACACATATACACACACACAGTGTAACTGACACACACACACAGGCACACACAGTAATTGACTGACACACACAGTGTAACTGACACACACACACTAACACACACACACACACACGACCTGACACACACACACACACACAGTGTAAGTGACACACACACACACACACACACACACAGTATAACTGACACACACACACACACACATACACAGACACACTGTAACACACATACACAGACACACTGTAACTCACACACACACACACACACACACACACACACACGGTAACTGGCACACATACAGACACACACACTCTGCAACTGACACCACACACACACACTGTGTAACTGACACACATATACACACAGTTTAACTCTCTCACACACACACACACACACACACACACACTAACACACACAGTGTAACTGACACAGTGTAACTCACACACACACATACAGTGTAACTGACACACACACAGACACACACACTGTGTAACTGACACACACACACACAGTGTAAGTGACACACACACACTGTGTAACTGACACACACACTGTGTAACTGACACACACACTGTGTAACTGACACACACACACACACTGTGTAACTGACACACAGGCACACAGTGACTGACACACACACACAGTGTAACTGACACACACATACAGTGTAACTGACACACACACACACTGTGTAACTGACACACATGACACACAACACACACTAACTGACACACACACAGTGTGTAACTGACACACACGCACACACAGTAATTGACTGACACACACACACAGTGTAACTGACACACACACACATAGTGTAACTGACACACACACACACACACTGTACCTGACACACACACGCACACACACACTCACTCAGTAACTGACACACATATACACACACACAGTGTAACTGACACACACACACACAGGCACACACAGTAATTGACTGACACACACAATGTAACTGACACACACACACACACACACACACACACACACACACACAGTATAACTGACACACACACACACACACATACACAGACACACTGTAACACACATACACAGACACACTGTAACTCACACACACACACACACACACACACACACACACACACACACACACGGTAACTGGCACACATACAGACACACACACTCTGCAAGTGACACCACACACACACACACACACACTGTGTAACTGACACACATATACACACAGTTTAACTCTCTCACACACACACACACACACACACACACACACACACTAACACACACAGTGTAACTGACACAGTGTAACTCACACACACACATACAGTGTAACAGACACACACACACACACACACTGTGTAACTGACACACAGGCACACACAGTGACTGACACACACACACACATTGTAACTGACACACACACACACTCACTGACACACACACACACACACACTCACTGACACACACACACACAGTGAAACTGACACACACACACACACTGTGTAACTGACACACATACACACAGTGTAACTGACACACACACACACACACACACACAACACACACTAACTGACACACACACACAGTAACTGACACACACACACACACACACACACACACTCTGCAACAGATACCACACACACACAGTGTAACTGACACACACATACTCTGTAACTGACACACACACACTGTGTAACTGACACACACACAGTAACTGACACACAGGCACACAGTGACTGACACACACACACACAGTGTAACTGACACACACACAGTGTAAGTGACACACACACACACACTAACTGACACACACACACACACACTAACTGACACACACACTGTGTAACTGACACACAGGCACACACAGTGTAACTGACACACACACACACAGTGTAACTGACACACACACACTGTGTAACTGACACATTGTGTAACTGACACACACACACACACACTGTGTAACTGACACACAGGCACACACAGTGACTGACACACACACACACAGTGTAACTGACACACACACACACACACACACACTTTGTAACTGACACACATATACACACACCGTGTAACTGACACACACACACAGGCACACACAGTAATTGACTGACACACACAGTGTAAGTGACACACACACACTAACACACACACACACGACCTGACACACACACACACACACACAGTGTAAGTGACACACACACACACACACACACACACACACACACACACACACAGTAACTGACACACACACACAGTAACTGACACACACATACACACACTGTGTAACTGACACACATACACACACTGTGTAACTGACACACATACACACACACAGTGTAACTGACACACACACAACACACACTAACTGACACACACAGTGTGTAACTGACACACACACGCAAACACAGTAATTGACTGACACACACACACATAGTGTAACTGACACACACACGCACACACACACTCACTCAGTAACTGACACACATATACACACACACAGTGTAACTGACACACACACACACACAGGCACACACAGTAATTGACTGACACACACAATGTAACTGACACACACACACTAACACACACACACACACACACACGACCTGACACACACACACACACACACAGTGTAAGTCACACACACACACACACACACACACACACACACACACACACACAGTATAACTGACACACACACACACACATACACAGACACACTGTAACACACATACACAGACACACTGTAACTCTCACACACACACACACACACACACACACACACACACGGTAACTGGCACACATACAGACACACACACTCTGCAAGTGACACCACACACACACACACACACACACTGTGTAACTGACACACATATACACACAGTTTAACTCTCTCTCACACACACACACACACACTAACACACACAGTGTAACTGACACAGTGTAACTCACACACACACATACAGTGTAACAGACACACACACACACACACTGTGTAACTGACACACAGGCACACACAGTGACTGACACACACACACACATTGTAACTGACACACACACACACACACTCACTGACACACACACACACACACTCACTGACACACACACACACAGTGAAACTGACACACACACACACACTGTGTAACTGACACACATACACACAGTGTAACTGACACACACACACACACACACAACACACACTAACTGACACACACACACACACACACACACTCTGCAACAGATACCACACACACACAGTGTAACTGACACACACATACTCTGTAACTGACACACACACACTGTGTAACTGACACACACACAGTAACGGACACACAGGCACACAGTGACACACACACACACAGTGTAAGTGACACACACACACACACACACACACTAACTGACACACACACACACTAACTGACACACACACTGTGTAACTGACACACAGGCACACACAGTGTAACTGACACACACACACACAGTGTAACTGACACACACACACTGTGTAACTGACACATTGTGTAACTGACACACACACACACACTGTGTAACTGACACACAGGCACACACAGTGACTGACACACACACACACAGTGTAACTGACACACACACACACACACACACACACACACACTTTGTAACTGACACACATATACACACACCGTGTAACTGACACACACACACAGGCACACACAGTAATTGACTGACACACACAGTGTAAGTGACACACACACACTAACACACACACACACGACCTGACACACACACACACACACACACACACAGTGTAAGTGACACACACACACACACACACACACACACACACACACACACAGTAACTGACACACACACACACGTAACTGACACACACATACACACACTGTGTAACTGACACACATACACACACACAGTGTAACTGACACACACACAACACACACTAACTGACACACACACACAGTGTGTAACTGACACACACACGCAAACACAGTAATTGACTGACACACACACACATAGTGTAACTGACACACACATACACTGTGTGACTGACACACACATGTACTGTGTAACTCTCACATACACATGCATACTCCCATACACACGAACCGACACACACACACCGACACACACACACACACACACAGTAACACGCACGCACACGCACACTAAATCTCACACACACACTGTGTAACTGACACACACATGCACTGTGTAACTCTCACACACACATGCATACTCCCATACACACGAACCGACACACACACACCGACACACACACACACACACACACACACACAGTAACACGCACGCACACGCACACTAACTCTCACACACACACTGTGTAACTGACACATATACACACACAGTGTAACTGACATACACACAGTAACTGAAACACACTAACACACACACAGTGTAACTGACAGTGTAATTCACATACACACAGTGTAACTGACACACACTGTGTAACTGATACACACACATACAAACACACACACACTGTAACTGACACACACACACACTGTAACTGACACACACACACATCGTGTAACTGACACACATATACACACACACAGTGTAACTGACACACACACACAGGCACACACAGTAATTGACTGACACACACACACATAGTGTAACTGACACACACACATAGTGTAACTGACACACACACACAGTGTAACTGACACACACACACATGACCTGACACACACACACACAGTAAGTGACACACACACACAGTAAGTGACACACACACACAGTGTAACTGACACACACTGTGTAACGGGCACACACATACACACACTGTGTAACTGACACACATACACACACACTGTGTTACTGACACACACACACACAGTGTAACTGACAGTGTAACTCACACACACACACATACACACAGTGTAACTGACACACACTGTGTAACTGATACACACACATACAAACACACACACACTGTAACTGACACACACACACACACTCTGTAACTGACACACACACACACACTTTGTAACTGACACACATATACACACACACAGTGTAACTGACACACACACACAGGCACACACAGTAATTGACTGACACACACACACACAGTATAACTGACACACACACACACACACACGACCTGGCACACACACACACACACACAGTAAGTGACACACACACACAGTGTAACTGACACACACTTACACACACTGTGTAACTGGCACACACATACACACACTGTGTAACTGACACACATACACAAACACTGTGTTACTGACACACACACACAGTGTAACTGACACACACACACACAGTGTAACTGACACACACACACACAGTGTAACTGACACACACACACACAGTGTAACTGACAGTGTAACTCACACACACATACACACAGTGTAACTGACACACACACACACACACGACCTGACACACACACACACACAAACAGTAAGTGACACACACACACAGTGTAACTGACACACACTTACACACACTGTGTAACGGGCACACACATACACACACTGTGTAACTGATACACACACATACAAAGACACACACTCTGTAACTGACACACACACACTCTAACTGACACACACACACTCACAAACACACACACACAGTGTAACTGACACACATATACACACACACAGTGTAACTGACACACACAGGCACACACAGTAATTGACTGACACACACACACATTATAACTGACACACACACACACTCTGTAACTGACACACACACACACTTTGTAACTGACACACATATACACACACACAGTGTAACTGGCACACACACACACAGTAAGTGACACACACACACAGTGTAACTGACACACACATACACACACTGTGTAACTGACACACATACACACACACACACAAACTGACACACACACAAACTGACACACACAGTAACTGACACACAGTGTAACTGACACACACACACACCAACTGACACGCACACATGCACTGTGTAAGTGACACACACACATGCTCTGTGTAACTCACACACACTCACACACTAACTGACACACACACAAAGTGTAACTGACACACACTGTGTAACTGATACACACACATACAAACACACACATACTGTAACTGACACGCACACATGCACTGTGTAAGTGACACACACACACATGCTCTGTGTAACTTACACACACTCACACACTAACTCTGACACACACACTCACACACACACACACAGTAACACACACGCACACTAACTCACACACACACTGTGTAACTCGCACACACACACACGCACACACACGCACATACACACACCCCCACACACTATGTAACTGACACGCACATACACACACACTGTGTACCTGACACACACACTCAAACACACTCAAAAACACACACACACATTGTAACTGACACACACACAAACACACACACACTGTAACTGACACACACACACAGACACTCACAAACTGACACACACTCACAAACTGACACACACTCACAAACTGACACACACACACAAACTGACACACACACACACAAACTGACACACACACACACAAACTGACACACACACACACAAACTGACACACACACACACAAACTGACACACACACACTCACAAACTGACACACACTAACTGACACACAAACATGCACTGTAACTGACACACACACACACACACACACTAACTGACCTCACACGCACAGACACTAACTGACACACGCACAGACACACATGCACACATTAACTGACACGCACACACGCGCTGTGTAACTGACACGCACACAAACTGACACACACGCACACAAACTGACACACACACACACAAACTGACACACACACTCACAAACTGACACACACACTCACAAACTGACACACACACTAACTGACAAACACGCACTGTGTAACTGACACACACACACACACACACACACACACACACACACACACACACACGCACACACACAAACTGACACACGCACACACAAACTGACACACACACACACTAACTGACACGCACACACGCGCTGTGCAACTGATACGCACACACACACTGTAACTGACACACACAAACACACTGTAACTGACACACACACACTAACTGACACACACACACACACACACTGTGACTGACACACACACACTGAGTAACTGACACACACATGCACTGTGTAACTCTCTCACACACATACATACCCACATACACACGAACCCACTCACACACACACACACACACACACACACACACACACACACACACACACTCTAACTCTCACACACACTGTGTAACTCACACACGCACTGTAACTGATGTGCACACACGCACACTGTGTAACTGACACACACACAAAATAACACACACACACACACTGTGTAACTGACACACACTAACTGACACACGCACAGTAATTGACACACAGTGTAGTATGCACGCACGCATACACGCACTGTGTAACTGACGCACACACACGCACTGTGTAACTGACACACACACAGACACACTGAGTAACTGACACACACACACAAACTGACACACACACACACTAACTGACACGCACACACGCACTGTGTAAGTGACACACACACACATGCTCTGTGTAACTCACACACACTCACACACTAACTGACACACACACACACGCACTGTGTAACTGACACACACACACACGCACTGTGTAACTGACACACACACACACACACTAACTCTGACACACACACTCACACAGTGTAACTCACACGCACGCACACGCACACTAACTCTCACACACACACTGTGTAACTCGCACACACACACACTGTGTAACTGACAAACACACGCACATACACACACCCCCACACACTGTGTAACTGACACGCACATGCACACACACTGTGTACCTGACATGCACACACACTGTGTACCTGACACACACACTCAAACACACACACACACACACACATTGTAACTGACACACACACAAACACACACACTGTAACTGACACACACATGCATACTCCCATACACACGAACCGACACACACACCGACACACACACACACACACACACACACACACACACACACAGTAACACGCACGCACACGCACACTAACTCTCACGCACACTAACTCTCACACACACACTGTGTAACTGACACACACACACACACACACACACAGTGTAACTGACACATATACACACACAATGTAACTGACAGACACACAGTAACTGAAACACACACACACATACAAACACACACACACTGTAACTGACACACACACACACTCTGTAACTGACACACACACACACACACACATCGTGTAACTGACACACACACACACACACACTGTACCTGACACACACACACACACACACACACACACACACACACACACAGTAATTGACTGACGCACACACACATAGTGTAACTGACACACACACACACACGACCTGACACACACACACACACACACACACAGTGTAACTGACACACACTTACACACACTGTGTAACTGGCACACACTTACACACACTGTGTAACTGGCACACACTTACACACACTGTGTAACTGGCACACACATACACACACTGTGTAACTGGCACACATACACAAACACTGTGTTACTGACACACACACACAGTGTAACTGACACACACACACAGTGTAACTGACACACACACACTCTGTAACTGACACACACACACTCACACACACACACTCACACACACACACAGTGTAACTGACACACATATACACATACACAGTGTAACTGACACACAGTGTAACACACACTGTGTGTAACTGACACACATATACACACACACAGTGTAACTGACACACACGCACACAGGCACACACAGTAATTGACGGACACACACACACATAGTACAACTGACACACACACACACACACACACACTCTGTAACTGACACACACACACACACACACACACACACACTTTGTAACTGACACACATATACACACAGTGTAACTGGCACACACACACACAGGCACACACAGTAATTGACTGACACACACATAGTGTAACTGACACACACACACACACGACCTCACACACACACACACACACACACACACAGTAAGTGACACACACACACAGTGTAACTGACGCACACACAGTAATTGACTGACACACACACACACACACACACACACACACACACTAAGTGACACACACACACAGTGGAACTGACACACACTTACACACACTGTTACTGACACACACACACACACAGTGTAACTGACACAAACACACACACACACACACACACACACACACTGCAACTGACACCACACACAGTGTAACTGACACACACACACACTCTGTAACTGACACACACACTCTCTCTCTCACACACACACACACACTCACACACACAGTGTAACTGACACACATATACACATACACAGTGAGACTCCAGGATGGTATGTTGCCTCCCTGGTGCAAGGGTCAAGGATGTCTCGGAGCGGGTGGAGGACATTCTAAAAAGGGAGGGAGAACAGCCAGTTGTCGTGGTGCACGTTGGTACCAATGACATAGGTAAAAAAAGGGATGAGTTCCTACGAAATGAATTTAAGGAGCTAGGAGCTAAATTAAAAAGTAGGACCTCAAAAGTAGTAATCTCGGGATTGCTACCAGTGCCACGTGCTAGTCAGAGTAGGAATCGCAGGATAGCTCAGATGAATACGTGGCTTGAGCAATGGTGCAGCAGGGAGGGATTCAAATTCCTGGGGCATTGGAACCGGTTCTGGGGGAGGTGGGACCAGTACAATCCGGACGGTCTGCACCTGGGCAGAATCGGAACCAATGTCCTCGGGGGAGTGTTTGCTAGTGCTGTTGGGGAGGAGTTAAACTAATATGGCAGGGGGATGGGAACCAATGCAGGGAGATAGAGGGAAACAAAAAGGAGGCAAAAACAAAAGACAGAAAGGAGATGAGGAAAAGTGGAGGGCAGAGAAACCCAAGGCAAAGAACAAAAAGGGCCATTGTACAGCAAAATTCTAAAAGGACAGAGGGTGTTAAAAAAACAAGCCTAAAGGCTTTGTGTCTTAATGCAAGGAGTATCCGCAATAAGGTGGATGAATTAACTGTGCAAATAGATGTTAACAAATATGATGTGATTGGGATTACGGAGACGTGGCTCCAGGATGAGCAGGGCTGGGAACTCAACATCCAAGGGTATTCAACATTCAGGAAGGATAGAATAAAAGGAAAAGGAGGTGGGGTAGCATTGCTGGTTAAGGAGGAGATTAAGGCAATAGTTAGGAAGGACATTAGCTTGGATGATGTGGAATCTATATGGGTAGAGCTGCAGAACACCAAAGGGCAAAAAACGTAAGTGGGAGTTGTGTACAGACCTCCAAACAGTAGTAGTGATGTTGGGGAGGGCATCAAACAGGAAATTAGGGGTGCGTGCAATAAAGGTGCAGCAGTTATAATGGGTGACTTTAATATGCACATAGATTGGGCTAACCAAACTGGAAGCAATACGGTGGAGGAGGATTTTCTGGAGTGCATAAGGGATGGTTTTTTAGACCAATATGTCGAGGAACCAACTAGGGGGGAGGCCATCTTAGACTGGGTGTTATGTAATGAGAAAGGATTAATTAGCAATCTCGTTGTGCGAGGCCCCTTGGGGAAGAGTGACCATAATATGGTGGAATTCTGCATTAGGATGGAGAATGAAACAGTTAATTCAGAGACCATGGTCCAGAACTTAAAGAAGGCTAACTTTGAAGGTATGAGGCGTGAATTGGCTGAGATGGATTGGCGAATGATTTTGACTGTGGATGGGCAATGGCAGACATTTAGAGACCGCATGGATGAACTACAACAATTGTACATTCCTGTCTGGCATAGAAATAAAAAAGGGAAGGTGGCTCAACCGTGGCTATCAAGGGAAATCAGGGATAGTATTAAAGCCAAGGAAGTGGCATACAAATTGGCCAGAAATAGCAGCGAACCTGGGGACTGGGAGAAATTTAGAACTCAGCAGAGGAGGACAAAGGGTTTGATTAGGGCAGGGAAAATGGAGTATGAGAAGAAGCTTGCAGGGAACATTAAGACGGATTGCAAAAGTTTCTATAGATATGTAAAGAGAAAAAGGTTAGTAAAGACAAATGTAGGTCCCCTGCAGTCAGAATCAGGGGAAGTCATAACGGAGAACAAAGAAATGGCGGACCAATTGAACAAGTACTTTGGTTCGGTATTCACGAAGGAGGACACGAACAACCTTCCGGTTATAAAAGGGGTCGGGGGGTCTAGTAAGGAGGAGGAACTGAGGGAAATCCTTATTAGCCGGGAAATTGTGTTGGGGAAATTGATGGGATTGAAGGCCGATAAATCCCCAGGGCCTGATGGACTGCATCCCAGAGTACTTAAGGAGGTGGCCTTGGAAATAGTGGATGCGTTGACAGTCATTTTCCAACATTCCATTGACTCTGGATCAGTTCCTATGGAGTGGAGGGTAGCCAATGTAATGTAACCCCACTTTTTAAAAAAGGAGGGAGAGAGAAAACAGGGAATTATAGACCGGTCAGCCTGACATCGGTAGTGGGTAAAATGATGGAATCAATTATTAAGGATGTCATAGCAGTGCATTTGGAAAGAGGTGACATGATAGGTCCAAGTCAGCATGGATTTGTGAAAGAGAAATCATGCTTGACAAATCTTCTGGAATTTTTTGAGGATGTTTCCAGTAGAGTGGATAAGGGAGAACCAGTTGATGTGGTATATTTGGACTTTCAGAAGGCGTTCGACAAGGTCCCACACAAGAGATTGATGTGCAAAGTTAGAGCACATGGGATTGGGGGTAGTGTACTGACATGGATTGAGAACTGGTTGTCAGACAGGAAGCAAAGAGTAGGAGTAAATGGGTACTTTTCAGAATGGCAGGCAGTGACTAGTGGGGTACCGCAAGGTTCTGTGCTGGGGCCCCAGCTGTTTACACTGTACATTAATGATTTAGATGAGGGGATTAAATGTAGTATCTCCAAATTTGCGGATGACACTAAGTTGGGTGGCAGTGTGAGCTGCGAGGAGGATGCTGTGAGGCTGAAGAGCGACTTGGATAGGTTAGGTGAGTGGGCAAATGCATGGCAGATGAAGTATAATGTGGATAAATGTGAGGTTATCCACTTTGGTGGTAAAAACAGAGAGACAGACTATTATCTGAATGGTGACAGATTAGGAAAAGGGGAGGTGCAAAGAGACCTGGGTGTCATGGTACATCAGTCATTGAAGGTTGGCATGCAGGTGCAGCAGGCGGTTAAGAAAGCAAATGGCATGTTGGCCTTCATAGCAAGGGGATTTGAGTACAG
>NW_027254454.1:320000-325000 GCF_044704955.1 Pristiophorus japonicus | reverse complement strand
ACACTAACTGACACACAAACACGCACTGTGTAACTGTCAAGCACACACACACACACACTGACACACACACACACACACGCACACAAACTGACACGCACACACAAACTGACCCACGCACACACAAACTGACACACACACACACACTAACACGCGCATACGCGCTGTGCAACTGACACGCACACACACACTGTAACTGACACACGCACACTGTAACTGACACACACAAACACACTGTAACTGACACACACACTAACTGACACACACACACTGTGACTGACACACACACACTGAGTAACTGACACACACAAACACACTGTAACTGACACACACACTAACTGACACACACACTGTGACTGACACACACACACTGAGTAACTGACACACACATGCACTGTGTAACTCTCACACACACATACATACCCACATACACACGAACGCACACACACACACACACACACACTAACTCTCACACACACTGTGTAACTCACACACGCACTGTAACTGATGCGCACACACGCACACTGTGTAACTGACACACACACAATAACACACACACACACACACACACACTGTGTAACTGACACACACTAACTGACACACACACAGTAATTGACACACACACAGTGTAGTACACACGCACGCATACACGCACTGTGTAACTGACGCACACACACGCACTGTGTAACTGACACACACACACAGACACAGAGTAACTGACACACACACACACAATCTGACACACACACACAAACTGACACACACACACACTAACTGACACGCACACACGCACTGTGTAAGTGACACACACACACAGTAACACGCACGCACACGCACACTAACTCTCACACACACTGTGTAACTGACACACACATACACAGTGTAACTGACACATATACACACACAGTGTAACTGACATACACACAGTAACTGAAACACACACACACACACTAACACACACACACAGTGTAACTGACAGTGTAACTCACACACACACAGATACACACAGTGTAACTGACACACACACACACAGACACACACTGTGTAACTGATACACACACATACAAACACACACGCACTGTAACTGACACACACACACACTCTGTAACTGACACACACACACACAGGCACACACAGTAATTGACACACACACAGTGTAAGTGACACACACACAGTGTAACTGACACACACTGACACACACTGTAACTGGCACACACATACACACACTGTGTAATTGACACACATACACAAACACTGTGTTACTGACACACACACACACAGTGTAACTGACACACACAGTGTAACTGACACACACACACACACACAGTGTAACTGACACACATATACACACTGTAACTGACACACACACACACAGTGTGACTGACATACACACAGTAACTGAAACACACACACACACACACACACTAACACACACACACAGTGTAACTGACAGTGTAACTCACACACACACATACACACAGTGTAACTGACACACACTGAGTAACTGATACACACACATACAAACACACACGCACTGTAACTGACACACACACACACACACACACTCTGTAACTGACACACACACACACACATCGAGTAACTGACACACACACACTGTACCTGACACACACACACTTTGTAACTGACACACATATATACACACACAGTGTAACTGACATACACACACAGGCACACACAGTAATTGACACACACACACACAGTGTAACTGACACACACACACACACGACCTGACACACACACACAGTAAGTGACACACACACACAGTGTAACTGACACACACTTACACACACTGTGTAACTGACGCACACACACACGCACTGTGTAACTGACACACACTCTCAGACACACTGTGGAACTGACACACACACACACAAACTGACACACACACACAAACTGACACACACACACAGTAACTGACACACAGTGTAACTGACACACACACACACCAACTGACACGCACACATGCACTGTGTAAGTGACACACACACACATGCTCTGTGTAACTCTCACACACTCACACTAACTGACACACACACACACGCACTGTGTAACTGACACACACACACACACACTAACTATGACACACACACTCACTCACACACACACACACAGTAACACGCACGCACACTAACTCACACACACACTGTGTAACTCGCACACACACACGCACACACACTGTGTAACTGACACACACGCACATACACACACCCCCACACACTATGTAACTGACACGCACATACACACACACTGTGTACCTGACACACACACTCAAACACACAAACACATTGTAACTGACACACACACAAACACACACACACTGTAACTGACACACACACACACTGTGTGACTGACATATATACACACACACACAAACTGACACACACACACACAGACACTCTCAAACTGACACACACACACAAACTGACACACACACACTCACAAACTGACACACACTAACTGACACACAAACACGCACTGTGTAACTGACACACACACACACACTAACTGACACACGCACAGACACTAACTGACACACGCACAGACACACACACACACATACACACACAAACTGACACATGCACACACAAACTGACACACATTAACTGACACGCACACACGCGCTGTGTAACTGACACGCACACACGCGCTGTGTAACTGACACGCACACAAACTGACACGCACACAAACTGACACGCACACAAACTGACACACACACACAAACTGACACACACACTAACTGACACACAAACACGCACTGTGTAACTGACACACACACACACACACACACTGACACACAGACACACACAGACACACACGCACACACAAACTGACACACGCACACACAAACTGACACACGCACACACAAACTGACACACGCACACACAAACTGACACACGCACACACAAACTGACACACGCACACACAAACTGACACACACACACTAACTGACACGCACACACGCGCTGTGCAACTGACACGCACACACACACTGTAACTGACACACACACACTAACTGACACACACACACTAACTGACACACACAAACACACTGTAACTCACACACACACTGTGACTGACACACACACACTGAGTAACTGACACACACATGCACTGTGTAACTCTCACACACACATACATACCCACATACACACGAACCCACACACACACACACACACACACACACACAGTAACACACACGCACACTAACTCTCACACACACACTGTGTAACTGACACACACACACACACACACACACACAGTGTAACTGACACATATACACACACAGTGTAACTGACATACACACAGTAACTGAAACACACACACACACACACACTAACACACACACACAGTGTAACTGACAGTGTAACTCACACATACACACAGTGTAACTGACACACACACAAACAGACACACACTGTGTAACTGATACACACACATACAAACACACACACACTGTAACTGACACACACACACACACTCTGTAACTGACACACACACACACACATCGTGTAACTGACACACACACACACACTGTACCTGACACATACACACACTTTATAACTGACACACATATACACACACACAGTGTAACTGACACACACACACACTGTAACTGACACACACACACTAACTGACACACACAAACACACTGTAACTCACACACACACTGTGACTGACACACACACTGAGTAACTGACACACACATGCACTGTGTAACTCTCACACACACACACACATACATACCCACATACACACGAACCCACACACACACACACACACACAGTAACACACACGCACACTAACTCTCACACACACACAGTGTAACTCACACATATACACACACAGTGTAACTGACATACACATAGTAACTGAAACACACACACACACAAACAGACACACACTGTGTAACTGATACACACACATACAAACACACACACACTGTAACTGACACACACACACACTCTGTAACTGACACACACACACACACACACACACATCGTGTAACTGATACACACACACACACTGTACCTGACACACACACACACACACACACTTTGTAACTGACACACATATACACACACACAGTGTAACTGACACACACTTACACACACTGTGTAACTGACGCACACACACACGCACTGTGTAACTGACACACACTCTCAGACACACTGTGGAACTGACACACACACACACACACAAACTGACACACACACACAAACTGACACACACACACAGTAACTGACACACAGTGTAACTGACACACACACACACCAACTGACACGCACACATGCACTGTGTAAGTGACACACACACACATGCTCTGTGTAACTCTCACACACTCACACTAACTGACACACACACACACGCACTGTGTAACTGACACACACACACACGCACTGTGTAACTGACACACACACACACTAACTATGACACACACACTCACTCACACACACACACACAGTAACACGCACGCACACTAACTCACACACACACTGTGTAACTCGCACACACACGCACACACACTGTGTAACTGACACACACGCACATACACACACCCCCACACACTATGTAACTGACACGCACATACACACACACTGTGTACCTGACACACACACTCACACACACTCAAACACACTCAAACACACACACACATTGTAACTGACACACACACAAACACACACACACTGTAACTGACACACACACACACTGTGTGACTGACATATATACACACACACACAAACTGACACACACACACAGACACTCTCAAACTGACACACACACACAAACTGACACACACACACTCACAAACTGACACACACTAACTGACAAACAAACACGCACTGTGTAACTGACACACACACACACACTAACTGACACACGCACAGACACTAACTGACACACGCACAGACACACACACACATACACACACAAACTGACACACATTAACTGACACGCACACACGCGCTGTGTAACTGACACGC
>NW_027254454.1:295000-315000 GCF_044704955.1 Pristiophorus japonicus | reverse complement strand
CACACAGTGTAACTGACACACACACACACAGAGTACCTGGCACACACACACACAGTGTAACTGACACACACACATACTGACACACACACACACACACACACACACACACACACAGTAACTGACACACACACACATGCACTATGTAACTGACACACACTCACATACTGTGTAGCTGACGGACACGCACTGTGTAACTGACACACACACACAGTGACACACAGTGTCACGGTCGCACACACACACACTGTGTAACACACACACACTGTAACACACACACACGCATACACACTAACTCACACGCACACACACGCACTGTGTAACTGGCGCACACACACGCACTGTGTAACACACACACACACACTAACTGACACACATACGCACTGTATAACTGACGCACACACACACGCACTGTGTAACTCACACACACACACAGTAACTGACACACACACACACACACTGTGTAACTGACACACACACACAGTGTAACTGACACACAGTGTAACTGACGCACACACACACAGTGTAATTGACGCGCGCACACAAACTGACGCGCGCACACACACACTAACTGACACACGCAGTGTAACTGACATACACACACAGTGTAACTGCCGCAAACACACAGATGCACTGTATAACTGACGCGCGTGCGCACACACACACACAGTAACTCACATACACACACACACACTAACTGACACACACACACACACGCACATGCAAACACACACGCACACACCCGCACTGTGTAACTGACACAGTAACACACACACGCACACTGTGTAACTGACACACACACGCACTGTTACTCACACACATCCACACACACAGTAACTGACGTACACACACAGTGTAACTGACACACAGTGTAACTGACGTACACACACACAGTGTAACTGACACACGTGCACACACACAAACTGACGCGCGCGCACACACACTAACTGACACACACAGTGTAACTGACACACACACAGTGTAACTGATGCACACACACAGGCGCACTGTGTAACTGACCCGCGCGCGTGCACACACTGTAACACACACACACACACTAACACACACACACTAACACACACACACACACACACACACACACACACACACACACTGTAACACACACACACACACACTAACACACACACAGTGTAACACACACACATGCACACACTGTAACTGATGCGCACACAGTAACTGACACACACACTGTGTAACTGACGCGCACACACACACGCACTGTTACTCACACACACACACACACACGCACTGTTACTCACACACACACACACACAGTAACTGACACACACACACAGTGTAACTGACAGTGTAACTGACGTACACACACAGTGTAACTGACGTGCGCACACACACACACTAACTGACACACACAGTGTAACTGACGCACACTGTGTAACACATACACACTGTGTAACACACACGCATACACACTAACTCACACGCACACACACGCATTGTGTAACTGACGCACACACACGCACTGTGTAACTCACACACACACACACACACACACACACACACACACACACAGTAACTGACACACGCACTGTATAACTGATGCACACACACACGCACTGTGTAACTCAAACACACACACAGTAACTGACACACACATACTGTGTAACTGACACACACACAGTGTAATTGACGCACACACACAGTGCGCGCTCACACAGAAACTGGCACGCGCACACACACACTAACTGACACACACAGTGTGACTGACATACACACACAGTGTGACTGACATACACACACAGTGTAACTGCCGCACACACAGACGCACTGTGTAACTGACGCGCGCACACACACACTAACTGACACACACACTGTAACTCACACACACACACACACACACACACACACACACTAACTCACACACACACACACACACAAGCTGACACACACACACACACACACACAAGCTGACACACACACACACTCACAAACGGACACACACACACACATACTAACTGACACACGCACTGTGTAACTGACACACACACATGCAATGTGTAACTCACACACACACACATACAAACACACACGCACACACACATTGTAACTCTGGCACACACACACACAGTGTAACTCACACACACGCACACACACAGTAACGCACACACACGCACACACACACGCACTGTGTAACTGACACACACACATGCATACACACACACACATACACACACACACACAAACCGACACACGCACGCACGCGCACGCACGCACACACTAACTCTCACACACAGTGTAACTCGCGCACACACACTGTAACTGACGCGCACACACACTCACTGTGTAACTGATGCACACACACACACAGTAACATACACGCACACTGTTACTGACACACTGTGTAACTGACGCACACACACGCACTGTGTTACACACACACAGTTTAACTGACACACAGTGTAACTGACGTACACACACACAGTGTAACTGACACACACACACACTGACGCGCGCGCACACACACTAACTGACCCACACAGTGTAACTGACATACACACACACAGTGTAACTGACATACACACACACAGACGCACTGTGTAACTGACCTGCGCGCGCACACACACTGTTACACACTAACACACAAACACACACACACACACGCACTGTAACACACACACACACGCACTGTAACTCACACACACACACACACACACACACACACACACACGCACTGTAACACACACACACACACACACTAACTGACACACACACACACACTGACACACGCACTGTGTAACTGACACACACACACACACATGCACTTTTAATCACACACACACACACACACACACACAGTGTAACTGACACACAGTGTAACTGACGTACACACACACAGTGTAACTGACACACGCGCGCACACACAAACTGACGCGCGCACACACACACTGACACACACTGTAACTGACATACACACACACACAGTGTAACTGACGCACACACACAGACGCACTGTGTAACTGACGCGCGCACGCACACTAACTCACACACACACACACACTAACTCACACACACACACACTAACTCACACACACACACACACACTGTTACACACACACACTGTAACTCACACACACTGTAACTCACACACACACACTGTAACACATACACACTGTGTAACACACACACACACACGCATATACACTAACTCACACGCACACACACTCACACGCACACACACATGCACTGTGCAACTGACGCACACACACGCACTGTGTAACACACACACACAGTAACTGGCACACACACGCACACTATGTAACTGACACACACAGTGTAACTGACACACCGTGTAACTGGCGCACACACACACAGTGTAATTGACACACGCGCGCGCACACAAACTGACACGCGCGCACACACACACACTGACACACACAGTGTAACTGACATACACAGACAGTGTAACTGCCGCACACACAGACGCACTGTGTAAGTGACGCGCGCGCGCGCGCACACACTAACTGACACACACATACACACACTGTAACTCACACACACACACTGACACACACACACAAGCTGACACACACACACACACACACACACACTAACTGACACACACACACTAACTGACACACGCAGTGTAACTGACACACACACATGCACTGTGTAACTCTCACACACACACACACACATACAAACACGCACACACTAACTGACACACATACACACACACACTAACTGACACACGCACTGTGTAACTGACACACACACAGTAACACACACACGCACACACACACTAACTGACACACACACACATTGTAACTCTGGCACACACATACACACAGTGTAACACACACACACACACACACCCACAATAACGCGCGCACACACACACACACACTGTGTAACACACACACACACACACACACACACACTAACGCACACACACACACGCACTGTGTAACTGACACACACACACACACACACATACACACACACACACATACACACACACATGCACACACACACAAACCGACACACGCACACACACACAGTAACACGCACACTAACTCTCTCACACAGTGTAACTCGCACGCGCGCACACACACTGTAACTGACGCGCACACACACGCACTGTGTAACTGATGCATACACACACACAGTAACACACACACACACACACACTTACTGACACACTGTGTAACTGACACACACACGCAGTGTAACTGACTCACTCACTGACACACACACGCACACGCACTGTAACTGACACACACAGTAGCACGCACACACACACGCACTGTGTAACTGATGCACACACACGCACGCACTGTGTAACTGACACATACACACATTGTAACTGACACACACACAGTAACTCACACACACACACACACACACACACTGTGCAACTGATACACACACACACATGAACTGTGTAACTGACATACACACACACACACACACACTGTAACTGACACACACACACACTGTGTAACTGACACACGCACTGTGTAACTGACACACACACACATGAACTGTGTATCTCTCTCATACACACACACACAGTAACTCTGACACACACACACACACATTGTGTAAAACACACACACACTGTGTAACTGACGCACACAAACACACAGTAACTCTCACACACACTCACACAGTAACACACACACACAGTGTAACTGACACACACATACACACACACACACTGTAACTCACACACACTAACTCTCACACACATACACACACTGTAACTCACACACACACACTGACACACACACACAAGCTGACACACACACACACACACTAACTGACACACACACACACTGACACACACACACACACACTCACAAACTGACACACACACACTAACTGACACACGCACTGTGTAACTGACACACACACATGCACTGTGTAACTCTCACACACACACACACACATACAAACACGCACACACTAACTGACACACATACACACACACACTAACTGACACACACGCACTGTGTAACTGACACACACATACACACAGTGTAACACACACACACACACACACACCCACAATAACGCGCACACACACACACACGCACTGTGTAACACACACACACACACACACACTAACGCACACACACACGCACTGTGTAACTGACATACACACACACACACATACACACACACACATACACACACACATGCACACACACAAACCGACACACGCACACACACACAGTAACACGCACACTAACTCTCTCACACAGTGTAACTCGCACGCGCGCACACACACTGTAACTGACGCGCACACACACGCACTGTGTAACTGATGCATACACACACACAGTAACACACACACACTCACACACTTACTGACACACTGTGTAACTGACACACACACGCAGTGTAACTGACTCACTCACTGACACACACACAGTATAACTGACTCACTCACTTACACACGCACGCACACGCACTGTAACTGACACACACAGTAGCACGCACACACACACACACTGTGTAACTGATGCACACACACGCACGCACTGTGTAACTGACACATACACACATTGTAACTGACACACACACAGTAACTCACACACACACACACACACACACACTGTGCAACTGATACACACACACACATGAACTGTGTAACTGACATACACACACACACACACACACTGTAACTGACACACACGCACACTGTGTAACTGACACACGCACTGTGTAACTGACACACACACACATGAACTGTGTATCTCTCTCATACACACACACACAGTAACTCTGACACACACACACACACACACATTGTGTAAAACACACACACACTGTGTAACTGACGCACACAAACACACAGTAACTCTCACACACACTCACACAGTAACACACACACAGTGTAACTGACACACACATACACACACACACACTGTAACTCACACACACTAACACACACACACACACACTGTAACACATACACACTGTGTAACACACACACACGCATATACACTAACTCACACGCACACGCACTCGCACACGCACATGCACTGTAACTGACGCACACACACGCACTGTGTAACTCACACACACACACACACACAGTAACTGACACACACACGCACACACACAGTAACTGACACACACACGCACACTATGTAACTGACACACACACTGTAACTGACACACAGTGTAACTGACGCACACACACACAGTGTAATTGACGCGCGCGCACACAAACTGACACGCGCGCGCACACACTGACACACACAGTGTAACTGACATATACAGACAATGTAACTGCCGCACACACAGACGCACTGTGTAACTGACGCGCGCACACACACACTAACTGACACACACACACACACTGTAACTCACAGACACACACACAAGCTGACACACACACACACACACACACACGCTGACACACACACAAACTGACACACGCACTGTGTAACTGACACACACATGCACTGTGTAACTCTCTCACACACACACACATACAAACACACACGCACACACTAACTAACACACACGCACACACTAACTGACACACACGCACACACACACGCACACACTAACTGACACACACGCACTGTGTAACTGACACACACACAGTAACACACACACACACACACACACTAACTGACACACACACACATTGTAACTCTGGCACACACACACACACAGTGTAACTCACACACACACACACACACACACCCACAGTAACACACACACACACACACGCACTGTGTAACACACACACACACACACACACACACTAACGCACACACACACACGCACTGTGTAACTGACATACACACACATACATACACACACACACACACATGCACACACACACAAACCGACACACGCACACACACAGTAACACACACACTAACTCTCTCGCACAGTGTAACTCGCACACGCGCGCACACACCCTGTAACTGACGCGCACACACACGCACTGTGTAACTGATGCATACACACACAGTAACACACACACACACACTGTTACTGACACACTGTGTAACTGACACACACACACAGTGTAACTGACTCACTCACTCACTGACACATACACAGTATAACTGACTCACTCACTTACACACACACACACACAGCAACACGCACGCACACGCACTGTGTAACTAACACACGCACTGTGTAACTGACACACACACACAGTGTAACTGACACACACACACAGTGACACACAGTGTCACGGTCGCACACACACACACTGTGTAACACACACACACTGTAACACACACACACGCATACACACTAACTCACACGCACACACACGCACTGTGTAACTGGCGCACACACACGCACTGTGTAACACACACACACACACTAACTGACACACATACGCACTGTATAACTGACGCACACACACACGCACTGTGTAACTCACACACACACACAGTAACTGACACACACACACACACACTGTGTAACTGACACACACACACAGTGTAACTGACACACAGTGTAACTGACGCACACACACACAGTGTAATTGACGCGCGCACACAAACTGACGCGCGCACACACACACTAACTGACACACGCAGTGTAACTGACATACACACACAGTGTAACTGCCGCAAACACACAGATGCACTGTATAACTGACGCGCGTGCGCACACACACACACAGTAACTCACATACACACACACACACTAACTGACACACACACACACACGCACATGCAAACACACACGCACACACCCGCACTGTGTAACTGACACAGTAACACACACACGCACACTGTGTAACTGACACACACACGCACTGTTACTCACACACACCCACACACACAGTAACTGACGTACACACACAGTGTAACTGACACACAGTGTAACTGACGTACACACACACAGTGTAACTGACACACGTGCACACACACAAACTGACGCGCGCGCACACACACTAACTGACACACACAGTGTAACTGACACACACACAGTGTAACTGATGCACACACACAGGCGCACTGTGTAACTGACCCGCGCGCGTGCACACACTGTAACACACACACACACACTAACACACACACACTAACGCACACACACACACACACACACACACACACACACACACACACACACACACTGTAACACACACACACACACACTAACACACACACAGTGTAACACACACACATGCACACACTGTAACTGATGCGCACACAGTAACTGACACACACACTGTGTAACTGACGCGCACACACACACGCACTGTTACTCACACACACACACACACACGCACTGTTACTCACACACACACACACACAGTAACTGACACACACACACAGTGTAACTGACAGTGTAACTGACGTACACACACAGTGTAACTGACGTGCGCACACACACACACTAACTGACACACACAGTGTAACTGACGCACACTGTGTAACACATACACACTGTGTAACACACACGCATACACACTAACTCACACGCACACACACGCATTGTGTAACTGACGCACACACACGCACTGTGTAACTCACACACACACACACACACACACACACACACACAGTAACTGACACACGCACTGTATAACTGATGCACACACACACGCACTGTGTAACTCAAACACACACACAGTAACTGACACACACATACTGTGTAACTGACACACACACAGTGTAATTGACGCACACACACAGTGCGCGCTCACACAGAAACTGGCACGCGCACACACACACTAACTGACACACACAGTGTGACTGACATACACACACAGTGTGACTGACATACACACACAGTGTAACTGCCGCACACACACAGACGCACTGTGTAACTGACGCGCGCACACACACACTAACTGACACACACACTGTAACTCACACACACACACACACACACACACACACACACTAACTCACACACACACACACACACAAGCTGACACACACACACACACACACACAAGCTGACACACACACACACTCACAAACGGACACACACACACACATACTAACTGACACACGCACTGTGTAACTGACACACACACATGCAATGTGTAACTCACACACACACACATACAAACACACACGCACACACACTGTAACTCTGGCACACACACACACAGTGTAACTCACACACACGCACACACACAGTAACGCACACACACGCACTGTGTAACTGACACACACACATGCATACACACACACACATACACACACACACACAAACCGACACACGCACGCACGCACGCGCACGCACGCACACGCAAACTAACTCTCACACACAGTGTAACTCGCGCACACACACTGTAACTGACGCGCACACACACGCACTGTGTAACTGATGCACACACACACACAGTAACATACACGCACACTGTTACTGACACACTGTGTAACTGACGCACACACACGCACTGTGTTACACACACACAGTTTAACTGACACACAGTGTAACTGACGTACACACACACAGTGTAACTGACACACACACACACTGACGCGCGCGCACACACACTAACTGACCCACACAGTGTAACTGACATACACACACACAGTGTAACTGACATACACACACACAGACGCACTGTGTAACTGACCTGCGCGCGCACACACACTGTTACACACTAACACACAAACACACACACACACACGCACTGTAACACACACACACACGCACTGTAACTCACACACACACACACACACACACACACACACACGCACTGTAACACACACACACACACACACTAACTGACACACACACACACTGACACACGCACTGTGTAACTGACACACACACACACACACATGCACTTTTAATCACACACACACACACACACACACAGTGTAACTGACACACAGTGTAACTGACGTACACACACACAGTGTAACTGACACGCGCGCACACACAAACTGACGCGCGCACACACACACTGACACACACTGTAACTGACATACACACACACACAGTGTAACTGACGCACACACACAGACGCACTGTGTAACTGACGCGCGCACGCACACTAACTCACACACACACACACACTAACTCACACACACACACACTAACTCACACACACACACACACACTGTTACACACACACACTGTAACTCACACACACTGTAACTCACACACACACACTGTAACACATACACACTGTGTAACACACACACACACACGCATATACACTAACTCACGCACACACACTCACACGCACACACACATGCACTGTGCAACTGACGCACACACACGCACTGTGTAACACACACACACAGTAACTGGCACACACACGCACACTATGTAACTGACACACACAGTGTAACTGACACACCGTGTAACTGGCGCACACACACACAGTGTAATTGACACACGCGCGCGCACACAAACTGACACGCGCGCACACACACACACTGACACACACAGTGTAACTGACATACACAGACAGTGTAACTGCCGCACACACAGACGCACTGTGTAAGTGACGCGCGCGCGCGCGCACACACTAACTGACACACACATACACACACTGTAACTCACACACACACACTGACACACACACACAAGCTGACACACACACACACACACACACTAACTGACACACACACACTAACTGACACACGCAGTGTAACTGACACACACACATGCACTGTGTAACTCACACACACACACACACATACAAACACGCACACACTAACTGACACACATACACACACACACTAACTGACACACGCACTGTGTAACTGACACACACACAGTAACACACACACGCACACACACACTAACTGACACACACACACATTGTAACTCTGGCACACACATACACACAGTGTAACACACACACACACACACACCCACAATAACGCGCACACACACACACACACACTGTGTAACACACACACACACACACACACACACTAACGCACACACACACACGCACTGTGTAACTGACACACACACACACACACACACATACACACACACACACATACACACACACATGCACACACACACAAACCGACACACGCACACACACACAGTAACACGCACACTAACTCTCTCACACAGTGTAACTCGCACGCGCGCACACACACTGTAACTGACGCGCACACACACGCACTGTGTAACTGATGCATACACACACACAGTAACACACACACACACACACACACTTACTGACACACTGTGTAACTGACACACACACGCAGTGTAACTGACTCACTCACTGACACACACACGCACACGCACTGTAACTGACACACACAGTAGCACGCACACACACACGCACTGTGTAACTGATGCACACACACGCACGCACTGTGTAACTGACACATACACACATTGTAACTGACACACACACAGTAACTCACACACACACACACACACACACACTGTGCAACTGATACACACACACACATGAACTGTGTAACTGACATACACACACACACACACACACACTGTAACTGACACACACACACACTGTGTAACTGACACACGCACTGTGTAACTGACACACACACACATGAACTGTGTATCTCTCTCATACACACACACACAGTAACTCTGACACACACACACACACATTGTGTAAAACACACACACACTGTGTAACTGACGCACACAAACACACAGTAACTCTCACACACACTCACACAGTAACACACACACACAGTGTAACTGACACACACATACACACACACACACTGTAACTCACACACACTAACTCTCACACACATACACACACTGTAACTCACACACACACACTGACACACACACACAAGCTGACACACACACACACACACACACTAACTGACACACACACACACTGACACACACACACACTCACAAACTGACACACACACACTAACTGACACACGCACTGTGTAACTGACACACACACATGCACTGTGTAACTCTCACACACACACACACACATACAAACACGCACACACTAACTGACACACATACACACACACACTAACTGACACACACGCACTGTGTAACTGACACACACATACACACAGTGTAACACACACACACACACACCCACAATAACGCGCACACACACACACACGCACTGTGTAACACACACACACACACACACTAACGCACACACACACGCACTGTGTAACTGACATACACACACACACACATACACACACACACATACACACACACATGCACACACACAAACCGACACACGCATACACACACAGTAACACGCACACTAACTCTCTCACACAGTGTAACTCGCACGCGCGCACACACACTGTAACTGACGCGCACACACACGCACTGTGTAACTGATGCACACACACGCACGCACTGTGTAACTGACACATACACACATTGTAACTGACACACACACAGTAACTCACACACACACACACACACACACTGTGCAACTGATACACACACACACATGAACTGTGTAACTGACATACACACACACACACACACACTGTAACTGACACACACGCACACTGTGTAACTGACACACGCACTGTGTAACTGACACACACACACATGAACTGTGTATCTCTCTCATACACACACACACAGTAACTCTGACACACACACACACACACACATTGTGTAAAACACACACACACTGTGTAACTGACGCACACAAACACACAGTAACTCTCACACACACTCACACAGTAACACACACACAGTGTAACTGACACACACATACACACACACACACTGTAACTCACACACACTAACACACACACACACACACACTGTAACACATACACACTGTGTAACACACACACACGCATATACACTAACTCACACGCACACGCACTCGCACACGCACATGCACTGTAACTGACGCACACACACGCACTGTGTAACTCACACACACACACACACAGTAACTGACACACACACGCACACACACAGTAACTGACACACACACGCACACTATGTAACTGACACACACACTGTAACTGACACACAGTGTAACTGACGCACACACACACAGTGTAATTGACGCGCGCGCACACAAACTGACACGCGCGCGCACACACTGACACACACAGTGTAACTGACATATACAGACAATGTAACTGCCGCACACACAGACGCACTGTGTAACTGACGCGCGCACACACACACTAACTGACACACACACACACACACACACTGTAACTCACAGACACACACACAAGCTGACACACACACACACACACGCTGACACACACACAAACTGACACACGCACTGTGTAACTGACACACACATGCACTGTGTAACTCTCTCACACACACACATACAAACACACACGCACACACTAACTAACACACACGCACACACACACGCACACACTAACTGACACACACGCACTGTGTAACTGACACACACACACTAACACACACACACACACACACACTAACTGACACACACACACATTGTAACTCTGGCACACACACACACACAGTGTAACTCACACACACACACACACACACACCCACAGTAACACACACACACACACACGCACTGTGTAACACACACACACACACACACACACACACACACACTAACGCACACACACACACGCACTGTGTAACTGACATACACACACATACATACACACACACACACACATGCACACACACACAAACCGACACACGCACACACACAGTAACACACACACTAACTCTCTCGCACAGTGTAACTCGCACACGCGCGCACACACCCTGTAACTGACGCGCACACACACGCACTGTGTAACTGATGCATACACACACAGTAACACACACACACACACTGTTACTGACACACTGTGTAACTGACACACACACACAGTGTAACTGACTCACTCACTCACTGACACATACACAGTATAACTGACTCACTCACTTACACACACACACACACACAGCAACACGCACGCACACGCACTGTGTAACTAACACACGCACTGTGTAACTGACACACACACACAGTAACTGACACACACACACTGTAGCACGCACGCACACGCACTGTGTAACTGACACACACAGTAGCACGCACACACACACGCACTGTGTAACTGATGCACACACACGCACTGTGTAACTGACACATACACACATTGTAACTGGCACACACACAGTAACTCACACACACACACACACACTGTGCAACTGATACACACACACACGAACTGTGTAACTGACATACACACACACACACACACTGTAACTGACACACACGCACACTGTGTAACTGACACACGCACTGTGTAACTGACACACACACACATGAACTGTGTATCTCTCTCATACACACACACAGTAACTCTGACACACACACACACACACATTGTGTAAAACACACACACTGTGTAACTGACGCAAACAAACACACAGTAACTCTCACACACATTCACACAGTAACACACACACACACAGTGTAACTGACACACATACACACACACACACAGTACTTGGCACACACACACACACAGTAACACACACGCACAGTGTAACTGACACACACACAGTAACTGACACACACAGTGTAACTGACACACACACATTAACTGACACACACACACACACTGTGTAACTGACAGTGTAACTCACACACACACACACACTGACACACACACACACACACACAGTAACTGACACACACTCACACATACTGTGTAACTAACGGACACACATTGTGTAACTGACACACACACACACACACACACACACAGTAACTAACACACACACAGTGTGTAACTGAGACACGGTGTAACTGTCACACCCACAGACACAGTGTAACTGTCACACACAGACACACTGTGTAACACACACACACACTGTGTAACACACACACACACTGTGTAACACACACACACACACGTGTAACACACACGCACTGTGTAACACACACACACGCACAATCACTAACTCACGCACACACACGCACTGTGTAACTGACGCACACCCACACACAGTAACTGACACACACACACAGTAACTCACACACACACACACACATTGTGTAACACACACATGCACACACTGTAACTGACGCACACACAGTAACTGACACACACACACTGTGTAACTGATGCACACACACATGCACTGTGTTACACACACACACACACACACACACACACACACACACACACACACACACAGTAACTGACACACACACACTGTGTAACTGATGCACACACACACGCACTGTTACTCACACACACGCACTGTTACTCACACACACACAGTAACTGACACACACACACAGTGTAACTGACACACAGCGTAACTGACGTACACACACAGTGTAACTGACACACGCGCGCACACACAAACTGACGCGCGCGCACACACACACTAACTGACATACACACACAGTGTAACTGACGCACACACACAGACGCACTGTGTAACTGACCCGCCCGCGCGCACACTAGCTCTCACACACACACACACACACACACACACACACACACACAGTAACTCACACACACACACACAGTAACTCACACACATGCACACACTGTAACTGACGCACACACAGTAACTGACACACACACACTGTGTAACTGATGCACACACACACACACTGTTACTCACACACACACAGTAACTGACACACACACACAGTGTAACTGACACACAGTGTAACTGACGTACACACACAGTGTAACTGACACACGCGCACACACACAAACTGAAGCGCGCACACACACACTAACTGACACACACAGTGTAACTGACATACAAACACACACACACAGACGCTCTGTGTAACTGACGCGCGCGCACACTGTAACTCACACACACACACACTGTGTAACACACACACACACGCACACATTGTAACTGACACGCACGCAGACACACTGTGTAACTCACGGACAAGCACACACTGTAACTGACACAAATACACACACTGTAACTGACACACACACACATACACACACACTGTAACTGACTCACTCTCACACACACAGTGTAACACGCATGCACATGCACTGTGTAACTGACACACACACACACACTGTGTAACTGACACACACACATACTGACACACGCATACGCGCACACACGCACTGTGTAAATGACGCGCGCGCACACGCACTGTGTAACTGACGCGCACACACGCACTGTAACTGACACACACGCACTGTGTAAATGACACACACACAAACAAACTGACGCACACGCACACACGCACTGTGTAACTGACGCACACACACGCACTGTGTAACTGACGCACACACACACAGTAACTGACACACGTACTGGGTAACTGACACACACAGTAGCTCTCACACACACACACACACACACACACACACACACACACACACACACACACACTGTGTAACTGACACACACACACACACTGTGTAACTGACACACATACACAAACACACAATAACACATGAACTGTATAACATTCTCTCACACACACAGACACTAACCCTGACACACACACACACACACATTGTGTAAAACACACATACACACACACACACACAGTGTAACTGACACACAGTGTAACTGACACACATACACAAACACACAATAACTCTCACACACACAGTAACTCTCACACACACACACACACACACACACAGTACCTGGCACACACACACTACCTGGTACACACACACACACGCACACACAGTGTAACTGACGCACACACAGTGTAACTGACACACACACAGTAACTGACACACACACACAGTAACTGACACACACACTGTGTAACTGACACACAGTGTAACTGACACACACACACACACACACACACATACTGACACACACACACACACACACAGTAACTGACACACAGTGTAACTGACACACACACACACACACTGTAATTGACACACACACACACACTGTAACTGGCACACACACACACTGTAACTGACACAATAAACTGTGTAACTCTCTCACACACACACACATTGTAACTCTGACACACACACACACACACTGTAAGACACACACACACACACACACACACACTGTGTAACTGACACACACACACACACACTAACACGCACACACACTAACACACACACATACACATTGTGTAAAACACACATACACACACACACACTGTGTAACTGACACACAGTGTAACTGACACACATACACAAACACACAGTAACTCTCACACACACAGTAACTCTCACACACACACACACACACACACACACACAGTACCTGGCACACACACACTACCTGGTACACACACACACACGCACACACACTGTAACTGACACACACACAGTAACTGACACACACACACTGTGTAACTGACACACAGTGTAACTGACTCACACACACACACACACACTGTAACTGACACACACACACACACACACTGTAACTGACACACAAACACACACACTGTAACTGACACAATAAACTGTGTATCTCTCTCACACACACACACATAGTAACTCTGACACACACACACACACACTGTGTAAGACACACACACACACACTGTGTAACTGACACACACACACACACACACACACTAACACGCACACACACTAACACACACACATACACATATACACACACACACATACTGACACCCACACGCACTGTGTAACTGACACACACACAAACACACACACACAAACTGACACACACACATACTGACACCCACACGCACTTTGTAACTGACACACACACACATACTGTGTAACTGACGGACACGCACTGTGTAACTGACACACACACAGTGACACACAGTGTCACTGTCACACACACACACTGTGTAACACATACACACTAACACACACACATGCATACACACTAACTCACACGCACACATACGCACTGTGTAACTGGCGCACACACACTCACTGTGTGGCGCACACACACGCACTGTGTAACACACACACACACACACTAACTGACACACACACGCACTGTATAACTGACGCGCACACACACACGCACTGTGTAACTCACACACACACACAGTAACTGACACACACACACACACTGTGTAACTCACACACACACACAGTGTAACTGACACACAGTGTAATTGACACGCGCGCACACAAACTGACTCACTGACACACACACAGTATAACTGACTCACTCACACACAAACAGTGCAACACGCACGCACACGCACTGTGTAACTGACACACACGCACTAGCACGCACACACAGTGTGTGTGTGTGTTTTACACAATGTGTGTGTGTGTGTGTCAGTTACACAGTGCGTGTGTCAGTTACACAGTGTGCGTGTGTGTGTGTCTGTTACAGTGTGTGTGTGTGTGTGAGTTACTGTGTGTGTGTCAGTTACAATGTGTATGTGTCAGTTACACAGTGCGTGTGTGTGCATCAGTTACACAGTAACACACACACACACACACACAGACACACACACCCACACACACAGTAACTGACGTACACACACAGTGTAACTGACACACAGTGTAACTGACGTACACACACACAGTGTAACTGACACACGCGCACACACACAAACTGACGCGCGCGCACACACACTAACTGACACACACAGTGTAACTGACACACACACAGTGTAACTGATGCACACACACAGGCGCACTGTGTAACTGACCCGCGCGCGCGCACACACACACTGTAACACACACACACACACACACTGTGTAACACACACACATGCACACACTGTAACTGATGCGCACACAGTAACTGACACACACACTGTGTAACTGACGCGCACACACACGCACTGTTACTCACACACACACACAGTAACTGACACACACACACAGTGTAACTGACAGTGTAACTGATGTACACACACAGTGTAACTGACACACGCGCACACACAGTGTAACTGACGCGCGCACACACACACACTAACTGACACAGTGTAACTGACGCACACACACAGACGCACTGTGTAATTGACGCGCGCGCGCACTAACACACACCCACACACACACACACACACACACACACACTGTAACTCACACACACTGTGTAACACATACACACTGTGTAACACACACGCATACACACTAACTCACACGCACACACACACGCACTGTGTAACTGACGCACACACACGCACTGTGTAACACACACACACACACACACACACACACACACACACACACAGTAATTGACACACGCACTGTATAACTGATGCACACACACACGCACTGTGTAACTCAAACACACACACAGTAACTGACACACACATACTGTGTAACTGACACACACACAGTGTAATTGACGCACACACACAGTGCGCGCTCACACAGAAACTGGCACGCGCGCGCACACACACACACTAACTGACACACACAGTGTGACTGACATACACACACAGTGTAACTGCCACACACACACAGACGCACTGTGTAACTGACGCGCGCACACACACACTAACTGACACACACACTGTAACTCACACACACACACACACACACACTAACACACACACACACACACAAGCTGACACACACACACACACACACACACACTCACAAACTGACACACACACACACATACTAACTGACACACGCACTGTGTAACTGACACACACACATGCAATGTGTAACTCACACACACACACACATACAAACACACACGCACACACACATTGTAACTCTGGCACACACACACACAGTGTAACTCACACACACGCACACACACACAGTAACGCACACACACGCACACACACACACGCACTGTGTAACTGACACACACACATGCATACACACACACACACAAACCGACACACACACACACACACACGCACACGCAAACTAACTCTCACACACAGTGTAACTCGCACACACACACACTGTAACTGACGCGCACACACACGCACTGTGTAACTGATGCACACACACACACACAGTAACACACACGCACACTGTTACTGACACACTGTGTAACTGACACACACACACACTGTGTAACTGACGCACACACACGCACTGTGTTACACACACACAGTGTAACTGACACACAGTGTAACTGACATACACACACACAGTGTAACTGACACACGCGCACACACACAAACTGACACGCGCACACACACTAACTGACCCACA